>NC_049202.1:42119744-42420101 GCF_013347855.1 Anguilla anguilla
TCAGGGTCAGGGTTCGCAGGTCAGTCAAGTTCTTTCATACCATTCTCAACAAAACCATTTCTATATGGAACTTTCTGTGTGCCAAGGGGTACTGTCATGCTGAAACGGGAAAGGCCCTTCGCCAAGCAGTTGGGAAAGCACAGAATTGTCTAGAATGTGATTGTATGCTGTAGCATTGAGATTTGCCTTCACTGGAACTAAGGGGCCTAGCCCAAACCATGAACAACAGCCCCAGACCAAGTGGTGTCTAGATACTTTTGGCCATATAGTGCATAGTGTATGCAAAAAAGCATAAAGGTATGCATCTTTCTCATGTTCGTGCTGCAAAACACTTTCCATTCTTACTGACCTTGAATTTTTCTTGCTCTTTGCTTATCGTATCAAGTATAATTTGTCTAGATACCTTTGTGTCCCATCTTCCTTGTGTGTCTGACATCTCCTCAAGTCAGCTGTTTCCATCTTCTTCCATACCAGTCATTTACAGTCTGCTTTTTCACTGAGGTTTAATTCTTACAGTGAGTGTTTTGTGTGTTTTGTTTGTGTGGAGTACACTGATTGTAGCTGAACTGTGTAGCCTATTGCCTGTGCAGTTGGAGTGTAGGTGGGGGGGTATTTTATGTGGTGTGTTTATGTATGTGTCAAATGTGAATGTGTGTGGGGGGTGTTTTGTGTGTGTGTGTGTGTGTGTGTGTGACCGTATGTCTAACGTGTATTATGTTAAGGATAATGTTTTTCGGTGAAAGCTCAGTTCTTCTCACTTGAGACAGAACTAGGGGGTGATGTAATGGAGCTGGGAGGTGAGGTGGCAGAGCTGGGGGTGCTATTGCCATTGGGCACAGGTGACACACATGGCAGAGCGTTCTTGTTTCGGTAAGGGAGGGAGAAAGGCTGGCGAATGTTGAGTCGGTCTTTCTCTGCCTCCAGGTCTTCGTCATATCTCTCATCGTCCTCATCCTCTGCTTCACTATGGTGGGGGGAGGAGTGGCGAGAAAGGGCAGGCGAGGGTGGAACAGAAGCAGGCCGGGGGTAGCAGAAGCCCTGTTTCTGAAGAGAAGAGCAGGAGAGGGGAGGAGATGTTTAAACGTTGAGCACTACTCCAGCAGACACGCAATACAGATCAGTGTCCTAACTTACAGAAGTTGGGTCCTGAGGCTCATAGAAGTAAGTATCTGGGAATGTTTTTGCCAGTGCCATGTGACGAGCTGAAACATAATACTGCGGTACAAAAAGAAAAAAAGACAGAGAGAAACAGGTTAGTGGAATAGGGGCTATTTTAATCGACAACACATTTCAAACCTGGAAAGTATGCACATGAAATGTGAAATAACAATATTTGTGTTGCTTTGCAATCACCCTCTCACGTCATTCTATTTTACTCCACATTCCTCTCACCTCCCCACTCTCCAAAAAGGTCTCGTTTTAGAACGTTCTTCTTCAGCAAGTTAACTGGTAATTGGCCAACTAGGAAGAACTAAATTCAGGGTGCAGGATCAACAACACAACAGAGGATCCCAAGGGATTTTGCCTCTATTCCATAGGGTGAAGTACCTTTCCGCTGCCACTCCCCTCTTCCTCCAAATTTGATATGCTCTATCATATTCGCCAGCCTTGCTCATTGCTGTAACATTTTTTATTCATTTTGGAGAGTACAGACAAGTACATGTTGTCCTCAAAAACAGACCACAAGTTCAGCTTGCTTAGACATGCACCTCACACTCATGTTCTAAAGATTATGATGCCATAGGAAACGCTTGGCAGGGTCACATGTTCCCCTCTCCACACTATATCCTTGTCTTCTACCCAGGGGCACAGGAGTGATGTTGAACCTGGAGGGGACACCTAAATGCTAGGGGTGTCCAGGGGCATGCTCCCTCGGGGGGACATTTAAAAAAAAATGTTTTAATCATTTACAGTACATGCTTATTTCTGGTTACTTTTGAGAACAGAATATACAAATTACTGTGGATGAAAGAAGGTCACATGGTTCTTGTGAAAACAGCTAATTAATGCAAAAACTTACATAACTTAAGATACATCTTGAGAACTAGACTCGTCTAACATATTTTCCTGACTGGAGTGCTATTCCATGGGACACCTCCAGGTAAAAAACAGCATAGCTCAATCGGTATTATTAACATGAATTGATATGGTTCAGTTTACCAGGGAATTGTAGGAAAGGGGTGCACTCATTGTTGCAGCAAAGATATCTTTCATGCAGTGATTTATTTATTATTTATTTATTGATGTATTATTATTACATAGTCAACAAGCAACACTAAAAATGTAATAATTGCCTTAATAATGCTATTATTGATTAGTCAGTAACAATAACAATTGCCCCCCTATTAGCTAGAATTATTTGACCATAAACTTTTTTCAAAGAAATGCCTAATGTCTGGGCCCTTCCTTTTCACTGACTTAAAATAAATAAATGCACTGACTGCAAACACAAGGAGATAAGAATGACGAAGATCGAGGAATTAAAATGGTGCTCTACATGATATGACTAGTGTTGAATATCTGACAGATCCACCACATATAAATAGCAGCTTCAAATGCCTATGTAAATGATACAGAATATACATATTTATTCAACTGTACTTAGGACCACTAAGTAACACAACCTTTACATTCACTGAGAAATTAACAATATGCGTACAGGTAGCTATAAAGAACTAGCCAGCAAAGTTAGCATTAGGTAGCACAAGAGCTAGCATCACATGGCTACTAAACTATAATTAGCGGTATTACTCTGTCAAAACAACATAAAAAGTCTTATAGGTGCTTATGCCACTAGCTATGTTTTCTCTTCAAACAGCTGCACAACGATGCTCGTGGGCTAACGTTAAGCATTTCATTGCCAGCTAACAACGACCTATCAGCTGTATTGTTAACGGCGCATTTTAAAATTTGATTTGATTTAATCACTCAGCTAACTCCAATTAATAGACTAGACGTTATCTAATGTTATTAATAGGAACATTGCAGCTAACCTTCATGCAACTGTAGCAAGCTGTATCTGTCTGCGGTATTGACTGCATGTGTCCAACAGACACTTTTTCAAGTTTGTTTTCGGCATGAGGAATGGAATAAAAATAATAATAAAATCTTCAGGGTAACACATGTCGGTTTTGCAAGTTCCCCAACAGCAGCTTTTAACCATCTGCAGAAGCAGGGTAACTTGTAGCTAGCCAGCTAACTAAAGTTTTTTTCACTATCAGCTATACTGTTGCAGACAATGTCGGAGCTAGATGCTGGAGGAAGTAGTATATAGCAATCGTCTCTAAGCAGGGATTGGTGGATTCTAGTGTTAATCATTTATTTTCTGAAGGTCTACTTTCTTTGTAGCATAAACACTAGAGCTGGACTATTGGCAACCTCTCCTGAAGGTCTACTTTCTTTGTAGCATAAACTCTAGAGCTCGACTATTGGCAATCTCTTGTACCTATTTTGGCTTTTCCTACACACATGAACAGATGAATCTTGCAAGCAACCATAGTGCCCTGCCTGCCTAAAAACCACATTGCGTCTGTTGGCGCACGATGAAAGGCGACGTTTGGAAACAACAACCAAAATTGGGGGGGAGAAAATAACATTTTTGAAAAGTGGGGGGATAATGGGTCCTACGCCCATGATTCTACCCATCCCTTTCCAGCTTCTTGTTTCCCTCTCCCACTGATGGGGTATGTGACTTTCTCCTGACCTGAACTTCTCCTGAGGCACCCCCACCCCATCCTCTCCTCCAACCAGCACCTTCATACTTTATACAACCTGTCCAGAACTGATAAGGACTGAAAATGGACTTGAATGTCTTATCTCTGACACCAGGTAACTTTGTGTAGCACTGTGGGGTTAATGGCCACAGTCAGCACTAGTACACTCTGGATTTGATAACAGACTATGGGGCCCATCTACACACTCATATAGTGTATTAACACCAGCCCCAAAAACAGAAAAAATGTTGAAAAGTTTAGTAAGGCTACGATTGTATGGCTGATGAGAATGGATGCACAGTAGATGTACTATGAACACAAGGTGATGGTCATCTCTCTGAGGGGTTTTAATTACTTATGTCTGATTGTGTATGGTTGGTGAATGTAACATGCTGTTATATTTAATTTTAAACAAATAGACCTTCAATGGTTCAGTGAGCGACCATCAAAAACCAAAGTCCTGTCTGCCCCATCTTCCCTTCCCCTCTCACCCGGCCCAGGTATCTCCAGTCCAGCAAGTCGCTCAATCTCTCTGTGCGGTTCCTCTGGATAATGCGCTGGCGCCGACTCTGCTGGCAGAACTGGAACAGGAAGGAGGTCAGCTGGTTGCACGACTCGTCCACACTGCGGTACCGTCGGTCAACAATGTATATCCCTGAATAAGAGAGGGTAGGGCAAGAGAGACTCAAAGTGATAATCGGATTAAAGAGCTGTCATCATAATCAGGGAGCATCAGTGACGGTTTTCTTTAAGAAACGCAGAACAAAAGGAACATCGTGCATATCAGTTATATTTATAACAGTCAGAAATAAACAAATCTGTAATTTGCATGCAGTAGAGGAAGAATCCAAAAGGACACACCATAGGCAGAGGGGTCAGCGATATGCTCCTCCATGAAGCAACCGAAGCCAGAGAGGTTGGTGGAGACAGAGGGAATCCCCATCACTGTGCACTCCGCTGACAAGACAGTCAAAGCATTCAAGTTTTGCATTCAAGTGCTATGCATTCTGTTATATTCATCACAGCCATGTCTGCTCAGAAAAACCTAAATGAACTTGAACTGAACTAAACAACATTGTGAGGAAGAAGAGGGGAAAAATGGGTGATTGAGCAAACTGTTAAAATACTGATTAGCATATGCCCACCTACAGCCATACACGTGGGCATGTATGCCCATACAAACATAACACTCAGATTAACATGTAAAATCAAAGACCCACATTGAGGAGAGCATGAGCACAGACTGGAGATTTACCAGGTGTGTATCCCCAGGGCTCATAATAAGAGGGGAATACTCCAAGATGGCAGCCTCTCACAAACTCCTCATAATCCATGGGGAGGAGTGGAGAAGTGGAGGACAGGAACTCAGGGTGGAAAATCACCTAGGAAAAAGGAAGGGACAGAGAGACATTAATGCTGAGTGGGAGAACTGCATAACAAAACCCCTTGGCTATCAATTAATCACGAAATATACAGCAAAATCATAAAATTCACTGCCTGTCTGGCACATGTATGTTGTCTTATAAAATGCACTTCTTGTCTGGCACAGGCATGTTGTCTAATCATATCAGCCATAATCTTAGTATCTGGCCGATACCAATAATCTGTTTTTAACTACGGTTGGCCAATACCAATAAGACCCAGATATTATCATGCATGCCTAGTAAGTATGGTGCGTACAGTTTTACATGTTCCCATTTGAACGAACAAAGAGCCATAAGACAATGAATAAGGCTGGTCCACTCATTCCCACAGACTATGACAAGGGCTAAACAGACATCCAGGCAATGGACAGCCACTAAAATGACCAGTCCTGACCCCTAAAGCAGGTGAGATTATTGTACCTTGACCCTGTCCGAGGAGCCATTAAAAAGGCCAATTCTCCGGAGGCAGTTGAGAATGGGGTCGCTGCTGTCCTCCAGCATGTTATGGGTGCATATGGGGGGCTGGCACTGCCTCTGAGTGGCAAATATTGCCCTCTTCATCATGGTGAAGTCTTCTTTGTCCAGCATCTTTGACACATCTGGTAACTGGCCCCTGACCAGGGGAATGGAGAGGTAAGTTATAGCTGAGAAACACTGCTCAACAGGCAGTCGTGCACATACTTTCTACTTATTCTATGAAATTCACATGTCAAAATTTGAAAAATAAAGGTCTGGGCAGTAAATGAAAACTGAAATCCTGACTCAGAATCAGATGTCAACATTCTCTTGCTAAGAAAAAACAAATTGGGCCACAAGAAAGGTAGAGTCAACACAGTACAGAAACCTACCTGTGTAAAGAGAATGGCTGACAGACAACAGTACAGCACATTGGCATGAGTACATGGAGCAGAAAGAATTAAGACGGAAGGACTGAATACAACATGAACATGACTGAAGGCAGAGGATTATAATAAGACAAAGAAGATCAATAATTATAATGAGGCAGACTGTAGCTCTTACACAAGTAAAGACTCGTATAATTTCTTCCCAAACTTTTCTTTCACAGTCTGAGCTGTGTCCCTGTCACAAAGGAGAGAGAGGACATTTAGTGGGGAAAAGACAAAAAAAAACTGATTATGTATAGTAGAAAAACACCCCTGTGATTTATAGCCCTTTTACGTGTTTGGATGTCTCCATAAAAAAATACAGGTTAGGCCCCCAATCGGGTTAACCTCACCACACCTGCTAGAATATCCTGAAGATGACGCTGAACTGTTCTCTTGAATCTGCCTGGTTATGTTAAGACTGCCTCATGAGGTACACAAATCCTCTACAAGAACATTAATAAGAATAGTCTTATGGAGAATAGCAGGTTTGGCCTGGGTAAGAGACAAAGAGAAACAGAAACGGTGCATATGTGTACTGTACATTGCGTATCACGACCCCTGAAAAACGCAGTGGCAAAGTGGCAATGTACAACACATCAATGTCCAATCCTGTGACTGAGCTGGGAATGTTACCCCAAACAGCCTATTTAACAAGGCTGGCGATCTATTGTATGTGAATAGTTTCTAAAGCAATAATAGCCATAATAACGACAGAATGGACCCAAAGTTGTCATCTTCTCTTGAAGCAGCATTACCAGAGCTGCTTCCGGACAGCCTGTCCTTTGAGAGTTTCCACATTGAAGTTATTTGTTCTAGCAGGCATGATGAAGAATGCTATTACAGTTACGTCGCTATGGTTCACCTGAGAGAGACAGAGAAAGGGGAGGAGAGAGAATTATAGTTTTCAAAAGCCCCTTACTAAGCTACTAAATGAAGGGTCACAAAACCAATAAAAAGCAAACTCCAAATTGCTTTACAGAACAATGTGAGAAATCACAAAGTGTAGTAAGATTTCGGCAGAAAGATACACAGGCTGGACTGTGAATTCTAAAACTAGAGATGATTCTTATTGGGTCATAAAAAACCTAGCATCAATGAGGGAATACTAAAAGGGGAGATAAGAGGACTACCCACTTAAACTGAAATTGCTTCTAGAAATATTAAGGAAAAAATCCATCCATCAAACTGCAAAACAAAGCATTAAATGTGTTTTATTGTTCATATACTGTTGTTTTTGTTTAATTTATACTGCTCCCTAACTTGCTCTCCTGAAAAATACACAGATTTTACGTAAACTGCTACAAACAGCTATAAAGAAGGGGAGATGTCATTCTGCGTTTTCCCATCAATGGAAAGTGACTCGTTTTTGTTTAATACTCACCTTTATGTATCAATTTTAACAACAAAGAAAATCTGTGTGTCTTATAATATGGAGCTTGAAAAGTGTAATTGTGTATGCTACGTATTGTGTAAGATTCAGTTATCTGGTCAGTCTGCAACTCTGAGGATCACATTTCCGTGGTTCTACTATATACAGAGAGAAAACATGATTTCTTTATATCCAGATTATCATTATATTATCTTTACTATTTGGCAGACCCCTTCGTTTTGCTTTCACTGAAAGATTTTCACAAGAAAAATGCTGTTATACTAATATAATTATGCCTATATTAGTACAATTAGTATAGCATAAACAACATTTGCGCACAGAAATGCACAGACAAATACATACAGAAATACGCACTAAATGCAACAGAATGAAGTACAGACCCTCAGAAGGTAGTTGAGCCGAGAAAGTGCCTCCAGAAACAAATCGGCTCCTTTGTTAGAGAACTCGTATCTCCCAGCAATGAAGAGGAATACACATTTGTCTAGGTTAAAATCCAGATGTCTGTCAATGGAAGTACACAAGTGGATTACACAAAACCATACAGTAGATCATCCTGGGACATGCACTGCAATGTGCACATAATGTGAACCACTGCTTTTTGACATGTCATATTGCGCTTCCACTAAGTGCAATAGGTTTCAGGTTCTTGTGAATGGTATATGTGAACGGTTATATCAAAATTCTATCTACCAACAGAACACATCTTACCCAAAAAAAAATCATTTATATTTTCGAGACAGTGAAGATTGAGTAAAATATGTTTATGCACACCAAACACCAAAAAACACCAGGCGCAGTGCAAGGTGTTGGCAACCAGATGGCAGATGGCAACAGCAGATATAAACCCCTAAATGTCCACCGCAACAGGTGTTAACTGGCTGATGTTAAGCACCCAAAAATTGTAAAGAGAAGTCCACATTTTTTGTAGTGCAAGAGGAGCATACGCATACTTAATGATCAGGGGAGCATGGTTGCGTTGATTGGGTGAGGTGTGAAAGGGTAGAGGTGAGGGAGAAGGGTCAGACAAGGGCTATCTTATTGGAAAACTAGCAAATTTATGTAGTAAAGTTGCCATAATGTTGTTGGAAGCAGGGCTAAGTACTATGATATTATTATCAAACGGTTCATGGTTTTAGCCTCTTTATAATGAGACCAAGCATGAATATGTTTGGAGGTAATCCAGCTCAGCCATTGAATACCTCTAAAAAAACGAAAGTTTACTTCAGCTTCTAACAACACGGGATATTCGTAGACAAATAACTATTCAATCAAGGAAGTAGTAATCTCCATCTTCAGGCAAAATACTTTCCATGTAACAAAACCGATTCTCACTGTGTTGGTTTCAGCTTGATACTGGAACTGCTTCTAAAAATGTAGATTTCCACTATCAGGCCTCAACAATCATTAGCCATATTGACATTATGATTTCCAATCATTTATCTCAATTAATTGTCATATATAGCATTCAGACTTAAAATAAGATGGAACATGATCCATGTGGTATTCTCTGGCCACCCTATAGTTTATATGTTCTGTGTTCCCTCCAGCAGGTTATAAAGTAATCAAATTTTCAAGAGAGAAAACTCCAGCACACCCCAGGTTAGTATAAAGATAAGCAATGTGGCTTTTAATTGCCCCAAGGATTTGAAGTTTGAAGTTTGTGAAGGGGAGAGCAGGGATAGAGAAAGAGCATCATTTAAAAACTAGATATCAAACAATATAATTATCATTCATAATAACCATTTCATGACATGAGTTAACTTTAACAGCAGCACTAACTAGGGGTTTAAACTTGTAGGGCTAAGCAACTATTGTTTTCTAATGGTATTGTTTTTTCCTCTCTGCTTTTGCTCAATTTCCTGTGAGATGGTAAATCGTAGACTTGAAGCTTGGCACTGTCATCACAAATATGTGAAATAAAGACAATGTAAAATATACCTCAATCAGCCACATGGGGCGCCATAATTAACGTTCTAAATTATACCCCTTTAAAGGGCATAACTCCCACATCCTTTGTACAACTCACACTACATTTGGTGAGAGTATTCCCAGGAAGCACCTGTACATGTGTTCCATGGATCATGAAAGTTCACCATATTTAATGTTTTGCTAATTTGCATTTTTTTGTTAAATCTTTTTGTTTCTTGGCCGATTTGCACCAAATGTGGCACAAAGCATAAGTGTAACGAACCATACTTTCTAACCATAAACCACCTATATCGGACAATAACTTTGGGAGCTGTGCGCCAGTGAATTTCTCATAGTGTGTTCACCTTGTTAAGAATTAATCTAATGAATTACCATTGTTATTTACAGTTATTTACATGCCTCCTGAAATTTACACACGAGGTATAAAAATGAAGTAGAACTCTTACTATTTACTAACTGCTAGTGGCGCATTTCAAATTAATCGTATCTTTTAAAAATGGAAGTGGTTTCTCATATAGGAGGTGTCATATTATAATTTGTTGTATTACATGTATTTCTGATGTTTCCTTTTAGAAAAATAATGGCTTCAGACATAAAAAATTGCCTATCATGTTATTGGGCATAAACAGGCCCTCAGAGTGACTTGTAAGTATTTTAGTATTTTCAGTACGGGTTAAGTTTTTAAGTAGTCTTTTTTAAATTAACATTAGATTTTTACCCATAGAAGTGTCCCCGAATGAACTCCTGTATGCGGCTCTTGCTGTGTGCATGCAGGTTCTGGAACTCATGCATTGCAGAGAACTTCTTCACATTTAGCCCATTGGG
Organism: Anguilla anguilla; assembly: GCF_013347855.1. Classification (NCBI taxonomy): domain Eukaryota; kingdom Metazoa; phylum Chordata; class Actinopteri; order Anguilliformes; family Anguillidae; genus Anguilla; species Anguilla anguilla. Next base: position 42,129,913 of record NC_049202.1, read on the forward strand.
GGTGACAACATCTGCAGAGCAGAGGGCGAGACAGAAGCATGCAATCAGAGGTGTACCAGCACACCGCCTGGACAGTCAGATATTCACCATTTGGCCATTCTCAGCCATAGGAAGCTTCAAAGCACATGGCCAGCATAGCCTGGAGATAAGACAGAGCAGGAACTAGAGGGGTAACTATTAGAGGTGTGAATGTGTGTGTCAGTAGTGATTGTGGGTCTGTGTGTGTGTGTGTGCGTGCATGTGAGAGTGGGTGTCCGCTCCCTTCCCGCTTCTTCTCTTTCACTAGATAAACTTGCAGCTTTCTTTTAATGAGTAGTCTGTTTGTGCAACTTGGAAAGAAGAAGTTTGTAACATTTGGAAGTGGGCATCTGAGTCCTGCTTCTTTGTCTGGCATTCCACATTGCATCTCTGGTTCTTTTGGAATGTTCTGCTGTCTTCTGGTTTTTGAATTCTGTATTACTTTGGGACAAATACGCAGTGGTTTGGTATCTGCTTTCTTTCATTTCTTGGATGACTTCCATGTCTGTAACCTTTGTTAATTGTTTCAAGGTAGCTGAACCTCATCTTTAGATTGGACATGAACATTTGGTGTAACTCAATACATTTCTTAATTTTCATCTGGCTGTGAGTTGTACATTTTGATAAAGGTTGATCAAATAGTTTTCTCTGCCTATCAATTAATTTGGCAATTGAATTGATAATTTATATCTTTAATAATAATTACCAAATTATATCAAATAAATATATTTTACATGTTGGATAAGTGAGGTGTTTTATCTGTTGATGCACTTGTGTTTGGTATTCAGAGTGCCAGATGTCAAAAGAGAGTGTTAACGGTTAATACTGCCGGGTTCGGAAAATTAAGCATATTTCAATTAATCCTCACCTTGGTGACAACAGCATGAGTTGTACTGCAGTAACCCTTAGCCAAATGGCACCCTCTGTTTTCCACATTCAAGCCTTTACATGGACAGTGAGTAAAATTTACTCCATCATCAGCAGGGGGTGCTAGAGGGTAATATATTTCAGCTGCCGGCTATTCCACACAACCTGCCTTTAATCTAGCAAGCACTTCAGTCAATATCACAAGACCTTTAAGGAGACCTTCTGGAAAACATTCAAAGTTATATAATTCCATCCCATGTCAGATACTTATTTTTGTGGTAAAATAAATCTCAGCTGCCAAAAAGATGATGACCAGTGAGAAATATGGTTCTCTCTCCCCCTTGCCTCTTTTTCCACATTCACATCTTTAACTCACTATCAGAGGCAGCGCTGCAAGCCGGTTCTGCACTAGACTCACCTGGCTTCCTCTTGAGCAGGTGTTCAGCCTCGACGGCGGTGATCTGAGAGACAGTGGTGAAGACATGGGCACAGTGTGCGGCAGCTCTCTCCAGACAGTACCTGTGGTATATCTGTCTGTCCCCTGCCTCTTTGTCCACGTTGAACTGGCCAAAAGGGAGAAGAGCATGCCAGTTACACTCAACAAGACTAGGGATTTACAACAAGAAAATTTTGGGTCTATCCATAACTGTTTTACCTTACAGCACAAATGCAAAGTGCAAGTTTTCACCTTCACAGAAGAAGTGGAGGATCACTGATATGAACTTATCAAGTAAAGATGTAACAAATTGTATTTGTATGACAGTATATTTCACCTTTCAACCTTTTTATTAAGCAGAGAGCATGTCTATAAAGTATTTGTATAGCTTTGCCTGTAAGAAAAATAATAAATTCATAAAAGCTATTCACATGCCTATGAATAGGAGATTTTGTGAACATGAGATTTTCATTTTATTTATAGCATCAGCAACATATCAAATGCATGTTGTATCATCATACCAGCCAATCATAACCATAATCTTAGCGTCACGCTGATACTGATAAATTTGTTTTAAGCAATTATCAGCTGATACCGATAAGGCCCTGATATTATTGTGAATCCCTAAACATCACCAAACCAAAAGAGATAGATATGGTATATTTTAAGGGGAAAACTCCCAATTCTCCATAACCATCAAGAGAAATTTTCTAATATTTATAAAAAATCAGCCTGCACGCACATGCACACGTGTGCATATTTAGTTAAGCATGATGTGAGCATATGCTTACAACCTGCAATGACGTGCATTCCCAGACACACACTCGTAAAGGCACACACGATCATTCACATACACATACATAATCATGCTCATACAAACGCACACGCTTACGTTACTAAGGTTGTTGTAAAAGTCTACGTTGCCGGCGCACAGGTAACGGCCCAGCAGGGTGGCATGTGTGGTAAAAATGGTGGCTACAGGAAGCCGTCTCTGCCGACAGAGCATCAAGCCCAGCCCTGCCAGCCACTCGTGGAAGTGCGCCAGGATGTGAGGGGGCTCTTCGCACTGTGCTGCAAACTGTAGGAGGGACAACAGTGTTAGGGCTGCAAAAACTCAGAAACACACTCTCAACATGGACAGCATGAGATGGAAAAATACATTTAAGCTGGGAGTATGCCTGATAAGAAGGAAAACTCAGCTGATATCGAACCACAGCCGAACACAGCTCCACACAGAAACGTGTAGGCCTATACTGATTGTGGCTTTGAACTGTTTGTTTAGTGACACCACACCAGTGGAGGGTAGAGACTCCGCTTCTGTGGTTGTGATACCCACAGAAAAGAAAAGACAGAAGTGACAACATTCAGCACTCCAAACCCAGAAAACAATAATGGCTGTGGGCAAAGGGGCAAATACTTTGACAGATGGATGTTGATTGTTTCAGATTATTATTTTGATTCTTAAGTCACTTCAGTCTATTTAGTGCAGCAATAAAGAAAAGAAGAAAGAGAAAATGATATGTTCATTCACTCAATCAGAGAAGATGGGATGTAGAACAACGTAGCCACCCATGTGAAATTTCAGACCAATTACAAGCAATTTCCGCATTTACGTTGGTGTGCAAACATCTCATCACCTCTGACCAGCCAGGATGTGCAGACTGCAGTGGCTGTCAATGGGGAGTTTTGTTTTCTCAACAAACGCATCACTTAGTTTGTTTTCGCAGCAAGTATCCTCCCAGCTTTAATAGGCAATTCCTACTCTGCATATTCTGACAGTTTGCCAGTCAAATCTAATGATCCTCAAGAGTTGTCCTTCGCCAAGGTTTGTAAATCTTTTCATTCCTTCCTCTCAGGGACCCTTCCCTACCCTTGTGCCTTACCTCCCCCAGCAGCCAGGCAGTCAGGAAGCCAAAGAGCACAGCGTCATTAGCCTCGCGGTCGAACCAGGGCACCCCGACGCTGAAGCTCTCCCACAGCTCGCTCTTCCAGCGGTCCAGAGACCAGGCGGTGAAGGCCACGTCGATCAGGACCACATAGGGGCTCCCTTCAATCAGCCAGCGTCCGAAGTATACCTGCAATTAACGAGCGAAACAGTGATGAGCTAGCTTAGTGTAAAGCACTAAAGACTAGTATCGTCCTGCGACACAGGAATTCTCTGTGGTGCAATGCACTAAAGCAGGGATCTCAAACTGAAATCCTGGAGGGCCGATGTTTCTGCTTAAATTGTAGGAAATCAGAGCGCTAGATACAATATAGTTAGTAAAACGGCAAGCATTATTGGGGCCTGTTCTCGTTATTCTATGTTATGTGATGTGATGTGATGTGATGTGATGTGATGTTAAGCAAATAACATAATATTTCCAGCTTAACAAATATGTTAAGCTGGAGATATTATAAGTGCGGCTGCTTATGTATTCCGTTGAATTTACTAACATTCACGTAATTCATGACAGAGACACAGGTATAGGACTTGAAGATGCACGGAGAATCACACTAATTCAACAAGAAATCAGCAAATTGTACCAGGGGCTGTGGCCCTAGCCTCCGTCATGGCCAACCAATCAGAGAATGAACATCATGGACAAGCAATAAAGGATTCATGGTCCTGCACGGGTTCTCCTCAGCCAGATGCATATGGCACACGCTATGTTAAAGACTCAATACGCATTTTGTGTGCATTATAAACCGTTAGTTCAGCAAAAACATTATCTGTTGTACTATCTTTGGCGATAAACCTTGTATTGTCTTTTTTGATATGCAAAGATTGCTGCAAAATATGTCTGTGTATGTTGTTGTCCAATGTCAAGTGTCTATTTTTTATCAAGTGCTGATGCAGATCGACATAACTGTTAGCTAGTTTTGGTGGTGAAATTTTAGGGCCAGGTAGCTACTAGGTAGCGAGGATGAGAGTAAAGAGGAGCCCTAACTACAAAGAAGCAAATCAATTTTTTTATAATGTGATTAGGCTATTAGCTTCCTAGCATTTCATAATCTGTATCTCATAATTATCTGAGTAAAAATATAGCCTTGCAGCTTTGAAACATAAGATGACAGTACCAGAATTTTACATTTTTACATTGTTTGGAAGCTAGCCAGCTCGTCAGTCACACAATCAGTTGCTTTCAGAGCTACAAGCTAATGGGTTTCATCTGATATTACTCGAATGTCTTGGCTTTCTTGAACTGTATGTCTCCATGTCAAATTCAGTGTAAAATATAGTTTTAAAGGTTTTAAATATACGAGGACAAGCTAGCACCGGAGTTTCGTTAAGTTGCATATAGCTACTGCCGTTTGTCACCAGTCACACGTAGCGACTACATTAAATCTTGGCTTTCATGATCTCTATGTTTCAATGTCAGTGTAAAATATAACTTTAAAGCTTTAAAACATAAGATGACAAGGTAGGACTGGGATTTCATGCATGTTTGAGGCTCACCAGTCACATCACATTAGCTGCTTTTGAGGCAACCGGCTAATGAATTGAGTTTCATCTGGAAATGTCTTTTCTTTCATTATCTGTATGTCCTAATGTCAGATTCAGAGTAAAAATATAGTTAGTTTTAAAAGTTTAAATGCAAGATGACAAGGTACTACCGGAGTTGTGTGTCGTATGGAGGTCTAGCTTTAGTAGCATCTCTGCAGTACCTCTGCTCTGTTCTAATCTGTGTAGCCCCACCCTGCCTACTCAGGCTGCATTGTGAACAAGCAAGAGGATTGACAGGCAGGTAGGGAAGCCTCCTTGCAGTGAGCTGTCCTGATTGGTTCTTAAGATTCAGGCCTGGTGAAATTTGGAGTGGCTGATTTCAGAAGGGTAGTCAGAGAGACCAGAATTTTTTCTTAAAGCTTTTAATTTATTAATATCTGTCAGGGTGTGAATGAAATTTAAGCAGATATCAACAAGTGTTCTAAAACAAACTTACATACTGCACCTTTAAGTATATAGCAAAAATAGCAAATTTCACTCTACCATTCCCATACTTTGGTGAGCACTGTATATTTGTGTGCATGTGTGTAGCTGGGGCTGAAAGTGTGTCCATGCGGGTGTGTGTTTGTATGTGTGTGTGTGTGTGTGAGAGAGAGAGAGATTGAGAGCGTGTGGATAGGACACAGTAGTACCTTGCACCCACTGGAGTTCATCTTGTCTATAGTTCTACTCAGAGCAGGGTTGGTGGGTTCGATGAGCTCCACCTGAGTTCTGACATTGTTCTCCATGTAGGGTCCAACAAGGAAGTAGTTCTCACCCCATTCTTCTGAGGTGAGACGGGCTTTGGTTTGGATTACGGTGTAGATTCCCCCAACTGTATGCATAAGAGACAGAAAGACAGGAAGGGAAGCTTTAATAAGTGCATCGAAACACCAGCTGGCTAGACAGGACAGCATACTAGCATTGACACTGAGAGTACCTTTATTTGCCACCTCCCATGCAATCTCAAAGAGAACAGCACCCTCCAAGTCAAATTCCTCATCCCAGTCCTCCAGGCCAGAGAGAGAAGTCACAGACAGACTGCGAGCCAGGGGCATGCTGGCTGAGAAGGGCAGAGACACCATCAGCACATGGCATACACAGCCCACACACAGCGACTGACTGGACTCTGCCGGAACACTAAAATGTGTTCACGTGATTAGTACAGTGAATGTCTGACAGCACAATGCATTAACACCAAAGAGGATTATGGATTAATACTATTAATTTGTTCATTCACACAGAGACACATGAGAGAATGTACTACATAGAAAAACAGAAAAGTAGCAGTAGATAGAATAATAACAGAGTAGGCTCATTTGTATACAAAGAATCTATCATCTAAACATGTTTTTTTTCTTACTGACTAGCTAAAATAGCTCAAGAGTAGTGCCAGAAAATATAGTATATGATGAATATAATTATTATTATTATTATTATTATTATTATTATTATTATTATTATTATTTTGGCAGTGAGTCTATGAAAACAACAGCAGTCACTTCAAATATTAAATCAGTCAGAAGGAAACTGACAGCAGAAAAAGTGTTCTGAACATAATAGATATGAAACTGAAGTGAAATTGTTCATCAAACATAGCCATGCAAAGTACACTGTCTTTGAGAAATGCACAATCATGCTGAGTTGAGCAGGTAAAAAGTAGCATAGGAAGTGGCTAACATGGTTAAGCTCACACTGACTCAATACTCCCCAGGGACAGAGGCAGGAAGTGAGCCGCACAGTCCCACTGAGCCTCATACACCATGAAACCAGATAACGCAATGTATTCTCACAATGTTGCTACAATGTACTGGTAATGTTATAACATTGAGAAAACATTCCAGGAACATTGTGAAAACATTTCATGTTAGCTGGGAAACTACCTGCATCCCGTATGCCATTTAGTCCATCTTGGGCTGTCACCAAGCCCATACATTAATGCACAGAGAAGAGATATACAATACTGTGCGAAAGTCTTAGGCACCCTAGATTTCTGAATATAATATATAGTATATATTTGGTCTTAGGTGTTTATTTTTTGTTTTCTGCATTAGTGTGATAGAACAAATTTGAGATTTCCAAACATGAATTTTCCAAAAAATGAAATTTTACAGATACATTTTTGTATTTTGTTAAATAAAGTAATATTTTAAGTAATAGACTACTTTTCAGAAGCAAGCGAAACAGCCAAAATCTGCAGAAGAACTGTGGCAAGTTCTCCAAAATGCTTGGAACAACCTACCAGCCGTAAAAGCTCATAAAACTGCCGGACAGTGTACCTAAGAGAATTGATGTAGTTTTAAAGGCTAAGGGTGGTCACACCAAACATTGATTTAATTTAGTTTTTAACTATTTACTGCTCTTTATATTATTTTTTCAATATTTATAACCTTTCATTTCATTATTTTTGAAAGCATCTTATCTGTACAGCATTTTTTTACAGGTGCCTAAGACTTTTGCACAGTACTGTATAAACAGCAACAAAAAAACAATGCATTACCCTGTGCTATGCTGTTACTGCAACAGCCATACATAGGCGTGTATTGCATGAGTACATGGTGACATTTATACTGTGACAAACATTTTAATTATTTAGTCGTAAACGTAGCTGTTTTACATCATGAATATTACATAGTCCATTAAAAATAGACCACAGTACCTCTAACTCAACTTTTCCCACTGATAGCCGAAAGTTAGCCAATCGGACTATTAGATAAATTTATGGGCATCATTCCTACATATACTGAATGCAGGTGACAGATCTAGAAACAATTACAACAATTACATCTACATTTCTGTTCAATTGTACAGTACATCATCACCTAAACAAATCCAGTATGTATGTGCAGCCTGGGTGGTCCTGGTCCCCTGTGTGTGTGAGAGAAAGTGTGTGTGTGCGTGTGTGTGTGTGTGTGTGTGTGTGTGCACATCTGCTCTACAATTTGCTCAATGGACTCATACTGTCAGCCAGGCATTATGTTTATAATTTCTCAATCAACTCGTGCTTTCTTATGTTGGATTGTGTTGAACCAAAACACTCCTTCTTTAGTAATGCATACAGTAAGTATGTGTTTTAAAAAAACATAAAAGAGCACACTAAGTTTACAAGGACTGAAATGAAAATGAAAAGGCGATCACTTGCAAGGAGTTGGCAAGATGCTACTATCTTAGATGACCATATATCTCAAAAATATTTTACAGAGAAAATTTTTTGTTTTGCTGCTGTAGTTAGGCTACCTAAAAGATGAACGGATTTGATGTATGCAGGAAGGAGGGCAAAGTCGATTTCCTTTCATAGGGAAACTGACATTTAAAAATTCCTGTCGACTTCCTTTTTTGGGCTTCTACTGTCTAGGGTATACGTGCAGATATTTTACGATCAATGGTAAACTCGTAAACAAGACAATACTTGCCTCTCAATTTCCCAAAAATTGGTATGCGGAAGAGCTATGCTTAACAGTCCTGTCCTCTAAGTTACAATCAAACCACCACACAAGGGCGACAAGAGATGCGTCCGTGCATAGGCAGAAACATTCATTCTTCAAACCACGTATGTTGCACCATACGTAGGTAACTTCAGCTATTTATACGCCTCATGACATTCAAAATAAACTAATTTCGTTTCGTTTAATGTTTTTGAGCATGTTAATTCAAAAATAGCACACTCAAAAAGATAACAGGGAATGCAGCGACGACTTATACCCTCCATTTTTGCTGCTCTCTCTTAATAATGTATTTTACATTTCAAACTAGAGACGCACCATTTAATTTTTTTTTTTTTTTTTCGAGTATCTACCGGTCTATCAATGATTGTTACGTAAAGAAGCGACGACAAATTCCAGGCAAGCTGATTTTTACACATATGTAAATGGGAACAATCATGTACACATTATATGTACTGTATAAATACAGTTAGCAAGCTAGCAGGTTATCTAACCTTACAAATCAATCACAACTGGTGGTACATCCATTTGCAATATTACATCATACATTACTGCGGAACAGGGGAAATTTATTCTTGCCACAAAACTCACCTTATAGTGATGGTTAAGAGAGCTAAATATGTAGGAAACCTAAGTTTTGTTGGGGTGAAGTAGCATCATTGGTGGATTTGGGAAGGCTGCGCACATATTTCAGGATATCATATCAATTGGTCCATTGCGAAGTACATCAAGTTGACGGACGTGGGAGTAGTTCGTCTTGCTGTAACACAGAGGGTGGAACTAAGCTGGTTCGGTCCATACCTGAAAACCGTTCGGCCAAGGTTAAAAAAGCGTGTTTTTTTTACATCCACGCCCCCAAAAGCTTAAACGAGGAAGCCTGAAGAGGGGCGTTTTCTCAGCGGGTGACAGATGATTGGTCGACTATTTCCTGGATTCGTGCGGAACGTGATCAAAGCGTTGTGTTTGCTGTACCAAAGATGGTGGACTTAGCAACAAGATACAATAGCCACTGGATTGTCTGCCCGCGCGAACAACAACATGAAGAGGAAAGATTTTTGTTTCATTGGTAACACATTGTATTCACATTGGTTCACACTGTATTCTGGATAGCACTCCTTATCCCGATTTTGGTCAAATTGAGAATAATGTAGCTTCACACTATCCCAAATAGTAAACCCTTAAAATGACATATGCATGAATAAACGTCCTGCAAAAGAGAGATACAGTACGTATATATTGTACGTATATTCAGCATAGCCAACAGGCTTATTGGTAGCACATTAATATTTCACTGCACAGGCCTAATACGTTTACATGCAACTGAAGATATTTGGCTATCGTCAAAGTAGTCATTTGTTCAAGCCACTTGTTCATTGTAATATTGCTGGCACATTGTTTCTATTCACCTTAGCACTCTGCCAAGAGAGACTGAGACTACACCATACAACTGGAAATTAATACAGCCCTCAGAAGAGGTTTCAATAATTAAAACTCCTCAGTGCTGGTAGGATGGACCTAATCTCTCCAAAATTCAGGACATAAGTAGGCTACAAGTCAGCCCAGGACCACGGGAGAAACTAAATTGAATGAGAAGAGCTAAATAAGTCTGGTGCACGTACCTTTGCCTTCAGCTTACAAAGTTTAATGTTTAATGCAAGAATGGCGATTTCAATTATCGAGGGACAAGTAGAAAAAAACGAACTAAAACAATATGTCGCTTTAGATGTTGCATGCAGTATTTGAGAAATAATAAAACGCATATTCATGTAATTGAGAGATGAAAGAGTTTGTGCGTTTGCTTAAAATAGTCGCTCAGATTGCACTTCTAGTTCGAAAGTGTTCTAGATAGTGTTAAGATTTTTCTTTTTTATACGTATCTGGACAAAATAGACTGAGTGTAGTCCTGTTTTTATACAGTCTATGGTGTAGTCCGTACGAATGAACTGCCCAGTGGTGTAGTCTTTTCCTAACATAACACACGGTACCCGAGCTCACCTTCCAATACACTAGATGGCAGTAATGCGCGTATGTCATGCGGATTCCATGAAAGTAATACGTCGAAGAATAGGAAAACAGCAACACGAGCACTAGAGTTGGCGGGAGTTTAAGTGAATTTGGGGCGAAATCTGTCTTGCGTACGGAATTAAACTGAGGTAATGTACCTTTCCTGATTTTAGATTTTTATTTTTTATGAATACAGAAGCAAGCCTACTTTAGCACATCCATGTAATCTGTCATATTTTTGCAAGCGATTCGATTGTTTTCACGATTATGGATTATTATGGCAGCATTCATAGTTTATGACTTTGTTAGTTAGCTAGGCAGTATTCATTTAGCTGGCTCTTAGATTTTTCTCGTCAGTGTCCCGCCAGCTTTAGTTGGCCAGTTAGCTATTTTATTCTATTGTATTTGAGTTGAAACAACATTTTTAAGTCATAAGTTACCGTTTCATACGGAATCAGAATTGGCAAGCTAGCTTGGATCAAGCGGATGCCACCTAAAAATTGTTGTCTAACCAGCGTTTGATCATGGCTCTGTTAACTGTAGGTATACAGTTATCTGCATATCTGCGCTCCGGGTACGGGGTACCTATCGGTTTTTATTGCACGTTTGCTAAACGGTTGTACGTTGCTAAGTTGAGTGGATATGCGCAGTCAGTTGTCAGTGTAACAGTGTTGACATTTCGCGGTGATAGAGGGCCATTCCCTGTCTTCGACAGCTGTTGTTCAACTGTTCATAGAATAAAATAAAACTTCTCCAAATGTGTCTTAACTAGCTAAATAATGTGCCCTGAGAACGTATGCAAAGATAAACATGTGAGAGAGATAGCGGATGGCTTGCTACGCTTCAATTTTTGAAATTCAGCTAGGTATTCCAGTACTGGGGATAATCATCATGTATCTGGCTTTGCAAATATGTACTGTTGTGTCCGTTGAATTATTAATGAAGGTGGTTAAAGTCATAAATTGATTTGCAGTGGATTGTTACTGAAGCTATTTGTAAAAGAGGCATGGATGTGAAAAGAAGGAATGGCCAAAAAATCGGAGGAGCTTCTCAGCCGAAGCGAAGCAAAATGGGTGGGGACTGGGACGACAGCCCCTCAATCTTCGAGGAGGAGCTAGCCATGCTGGATGAAGCAGAAATAGAAGCGGAGTCAAGAGAAGGACAGGCTGGTCATGATGTCATACCAGATGGTAAGTTTGTGAATTTTGGGTTTGTTACTTGCAGCCTGTGTATCTATTGTCTATAGTCACCCGTCGCAGAAAGTGCACAATTTGTAGCACACTGTGGAGCAAATGTGAAGCATGTTAAGAAAAGCATTGAATATTTGTCTATATCTACTTCTTACCTTTTTTTTGTAAGGTGACCTCTTCTCTGCTGATCTGAACCCACGATGGTGTCGCCCCCTTGCACCTCCTCTGAACGTCCAAACGGACCGCCTCACATTCCAACAGATGGAGCTGGACTACTATTTAGGTAAGAACCCATTTGCCTGAAAAACTGTTGTTTTTTTATACTTAGCCTACTCCATGCAGCTCACCGCTTCTTTTGCATGCACAACCTCCCTCCCCTGTTTCACTCACAGCCTGTGTTTATCTCGCAGGGTCTGCAGTGGCTGGCATGCCTGGTCAGAGTCAGGGCAGCGTCCCCGTCATCCGTATGTTTGGAGTGACAGATGGTGGTCACTCTGTGTGCTGTCACGTTCATGGCTTTGCGCCGTACTTCTACACACCTGCTCCCACTGGTGAGTGCGTCTTCCCCCTTCCCCATACTCCGTTTCATGTAAATGTTTGTAAGGACTTGGTTACACTCCATTACTTAATACGCTGTGTCGTGGCCTACAATGATGCTTGCATTCACTGCTTTTAGTGTGTGAAGACACCATGCCCAGACAGGTGAGTGAATTACTTTGAGCAGTGACTGCCTTGTTAATATTGTTTATACTCACTTGCAGCACGTTTTCAGTTTTTAGTACGCAGCTGCATATTAAATTTAGGAGGGTCCTGATTGCAGTGTGCAGGTGGACTTCCATATCAGCGGATCACCAGCAGCCTCCATTTAATAAATTAATTTGCACTCATGTATTATCATTCCTTTTTTTTTCACACCAACATTACAGGTTTCACCAGCTCTCACCTGAGTGACTTCCAGAGGGAGCTGAACTCTGCTGTATTGAAGGATATGCGTTCCAACAAGGAGAACCTGTCTGTAACTGTGCTTGCTGTCGACATCACCCGTAAAGAGAGTGAGTAAGAGCCTGGACTTTACTCTGTTGCTTGTGTCCCTACTCTGACACAGCTATGCGTCGTAATCTGGAGGGCGTAGGCATCCCTTAATTTGCGTGTAATCGCCCCATCAGGACCTGTCCTTCCTGTCTTATACTGACCTCTCTGTGTTTCAGGCATGTACGGCTACCATGGAAATCGTCCCCTGGACTTCCTTCGCATCACTATGGCAACACCCAGACTTATTGCCCCAGCCAAGAGGCTGTTGGAGCAGGGATTCAAGTTTGGCCCCTTTCCCACACAGAGCTATGCGTCCTTTGAGGCCAACATAGACTTTGAGATTAGGTGCATTTGATCTACAGCTCTATGTAATGTGCTTTGCATTATTGACTGTACCTTGCTGCGCACTTCAGTCAACGTGTGAATGGATGGATGGGTACTCTGTCTTCATGGAACAGAGTTGAATATCCAAAACTTAATTTCTCCTGTTGGCAATCCATAGTAGAGTATGGTCAAGTTTCTGAAGATTACATTTCCTCATTCTTTAACAGATTCATGGTAGACAGTGATGTGGTGGGCTGCTGCTGGATTGAACTGCCTGCTGGGAAATACAGAGTGAGGGAAGACAAGACTACCGGGGAGGTTGACTCCCGCCACCCCAGCAAGGTACTTACTGATGGAGTTTGTGCTGGTGTGGGGAAAGAGGGCCCCAGCGATACGGGGTGTGACCAAGGATGCACTGTAAAGAGTGTTTTTCCCTCCCTCTCCAGGTGTCTCTGTGTCAGTACGAGGTGGATGTGGGATGGACAGACCTGGTCAGCCACCCAGCCGAAGGAGAGTGGCAGAGGATTGCTCCGCTCAGGGTGTTGAGCTTTGACATTGAGTGCGCCGGGAGAAAAGGTGAGAGTGTGTTAAATGATATCGACAGTAGTGCCTCAAAAGCCAGCCAATATTACACTTGCATTAAATATTTACTAAACTGGCTAACTCGCCAGCTTTAAATGTGAGCTTTTGAACTAGTTAGCTGGGCACTTACAATTAGCTGCCGTACCTTGCTAACAATAGCAAGACGATTTGCAGAATGAGTGAGTGCAGCATCCATCTCCTTGTTTGTGGATTAATGAGGTAACATTATAACATTAACATGGTGGCAGAAATTTGGTAGCATAAGTTTTGCCTATTTATTGGATATGTGGCAAGTTGGGTAGCTTGACAGATATTCTGTAATAAGTTATGAGAACTAGCTAATTCTCCTACTTGCAGGTATAAAACACAGAATTCTGTGTTAATGCGATCTCTGAACTGTATGTGGTGTGTCTTCCCTCAGTGTGTGTGTGTGTGTGTGTGTGTGTGTGTGTATGTATATGCCAGAGCCTTCAAAATGGCCTGTCCCCCTCTTGTAGGCGTGTTCCCGGAAGCGGACGTGGACCCTGTGATCCAGATCGCCTCGATGGTGCAGCGCCAAGGGGAGAAGGAGCCTTTCATCCGAACCGTCTTCACCCTGCAGTCGTGCGCCAGCATTGTGGGCTCACAGCTTCTATGCTTCTCCCAGGAGAGACAGCTGCTGCAGGTACTAGGGTTCGGTCCCGAGACCCCGTAACACCACGGCACCGGCGCCCATACAACCGGTACCTACCGGACCGGACCGAATCGCCGAGCAGATTTCGGTGCCTTGTTTCTGTGCCACTTCAGAATACAGTGGCTGAGCTCCTGATGTAAATGTGCAGTTTTCCACCACCCGCCGGTGCTCAGCAGCAGAACCGTCGCTCATCCATGCCCTCAACGCACACCTTCGCTACCTAATGTTGCACTCGCTTAGTCAGCGACAGCAGGTACCGTTAGCAAGCTAGCTAATGTTCAGCTTGCTCAGAATGCCGAAAGCAAAACGGTCTAATTATAGTATTTTGTTTTTATTTGCTTGTATATTGTAAACATCTAACAGTTACTATATTGTTCATTTTCTTGGCCTTTGCAATAAAAAGGTGTTCTTTAAAGTTAGCTATTTATTTTAAAGAAGGTTCAGGCACCCTTTATGCACCGGTATCGTTTTGGTTCCGGTACTGGAAAAAAATCTAAAGAATACCCATCCACAGCAGGTACAGGGAAAAGCAAGAGATGGGTACAGATGGAGAGTGGGGATGGGTACAGAGAAGGGTTGAGGAGAGAGGTGAAGGCAAGTGAAATGGTGTATTTACAAGAAACAGTGAAGAATGAGAGAACTGTCAGGATGCTGTCAGTTAGTTTGGATTGGACTACTTTGGCATTCTAAATGTCCTGAAATGTTTTACATCAGGGCTCCTTTACCTGGAGATCTACCGTTCTGTAGGATTTCTCTCCAACCCTAGCAAAGCACACCTCATTCAGCAGCTAGAGATCTTACTGAGCTGCTAATTAGTAGAATCAGGTGTGCCAAATTAGGGTTGAAATGAAAACTTACAGGATGGTAGGTCTCCAGGAACAGAATTGGGTAGCCCTGCTCTAGTGTAAGCAGTCCCGAATGTTAACAGTTGACATCTTCCTGTTTTGTCAGAAATGGGCTGAGTTTGTTAGGACTGTAGACCCCGATATCATCACTGGCTACAACATCCAGAATTTTGACCTTCCTTATCTACTGAACAGGGCAGCTGCACTAAAGGTAGGTGGCCATGTTGGACGTAGTCCTCACTGCTCTGTAAGCGATGCTGTCATGATTGTGTCACTGTTCTGCACTGTTGGACCTCACATTCTGCCCCTCCAGGTGCATTTGTTCCCCTACCTGGGCCGAGTGCGGGGCATTAAGTCAGTGATCCGGGATTCCAGCTTCCAGAGCAAGCAGATGGGTAGGAGGGAGAACAAGGCGGTCAACATGGAGGGCAGGGTTCAGTTCGACCTCCTACAGGTAGGTGCCCTCTCCACGTCCTCTGCATGTACTGCATCGCTCACCGTACTCATAGATGGCCCGGTGAATGGGACGAGCTCGACCAGATGACGCAAGTGCCAGTTAAATGTCGTGATTGCAGCCTCTGGTCATTCGATCGATCAGTCAAGCAGTCGCTCTTTATCCTCGCCCGACGAGCAGTTATGTGGCAGCCATGCTAAAACCGACACAAACCGAGTACACCGGATGCAACAACGGAAGGAATAACATGAATGGTCTTAGTTATAGACAGACATTTATGCTGCCAGAATGACCTGCTGGATAATGTAACCACATCCAAATGGCGCCGTCGTACGCAGGCGCCCAAAGATTTCTCAGCTGTCCCGGTCCTCCTCTCCGTCAGGTGCTGCTGCGGGACTACAAGCTGCGCTCATACACTCTGAACGCCGTGAGCTTCCACTTCCTGCAGGAGCAGAAGGAGGACGTGCAGCACTCCATCATCACTGACCTGCAGGTGACCTCTCGCTCACCCCCGCTCGCTTTAATGCGACGTGACTTCTTGGCGGGAAACGGGGTGAATATTACCTAAGCAGGGGCGGCACGGTGGTGCAGCGAGTAGCGCTGTCACGTCACAGGAAGAAGGTCCTGGGTTCTCTCTGTGTGAAGTTTGCATGTTCTCCCCGTGTCCGCATGGGTTTCCTCTGGGTACTCCGGTTTCCTCCCACAGTCCAAAGACATGCAGGTAGGCTAATTGGAGACTCTAAATTGCCCGTAGGTAATTGAGTGTGTGAGTGAATGGTGTGTGTGCCCTGCGATAGATTGGCGGCCTGTCCAGGGTGTAATCCTGCTTCTCGCCCAGTGCACGCTGGGATAGGCTCCAGCACCCCCCGCGACCCTGCCCAGGATAAGCGGGTATCGATAATGGACGGATGGATGGATCACCCAAGCACAATAAACGCGTAGCGTAGGCGAACGCATGTACGTTTTGCTCTGCGGACTGAGGCGAACGCTTTGTTCTCTGCGCGAACCTCCCCTCAGAACGGCAACGAGCAGACGCGGCGGCGCCTGGCGGTGTACTGCCTGAAGGACGCCTACCTGCCCCTGCGGCTCCTGCAGAAGCTCATGTGCGTCATCAACTACATGGAGATGGCCCGCGTCACGGGCGTGCCCCTCTCCTACCTGCTGTCCCGCGGCCAGCAGATCAAGGTGGTCTCCCAGCTGCTCCGACAGGTGAGGCGGCGAAGCCAGGTGCGGTCGGGTCTGAGGGCCCGCCCGCGCCACCCTGTTCACAGGGTTCTGTTCCAATCAGCAGGCGGGGGTTTTTTGTTTGTTTTTTATTATTATTTTGCCTTCAGAAACCAACCAAACCGAGATCTGTAAATGTTTTGCTGTTTTGCTGTGTTAAAGCTACTCATTACTCGTTCAACAGCGGGAGGGACTAATGTCGTGCCTTGAATGGTTGGTTTCTTTCAGTTGGACTGGCCAGAGGAGTAATTTAGGTGATTTAAGGCATGTTTTCAGTAACACATGTATGATGACGTGATTTAAATCTGCCTGTTTTGGGATGTGAGTGTCTGCGTTTTACTTACTTTTTCATATTTAGTTGCACGTTGTCTGAAACCCTTTTAGCCACACCTCGTATAAGCTTGGGGTCTATGAGAGAAGCCGGCTAGCAAGTGTCATCGAGGTGGACAGTGTAACCAATGAGTCTCATGTGATGACTTGTATTGTGCCTGCAGGCAATGAAGCAGGATCTTGTAATGCCTGTGGTGAAGACAGAGGGAGGGGAAGACTACACTGGAGCCACAGTGATCGAGCCAGAGAAGGGGTCAGTTCTACTGCCTTTTTGGTGCTGCATATCTGAAAAAATATGACCTTCACTCTGTCAGCAATGGTTATACTTGGCATATGTGTGCACAGGTACTACAGCATACCCATTGCCACATTGGACTTCTCCTCGCTGTACCCCTCCATCATGATGGCCCACAATCTCTGCTATACCACTCTACTCCAGAAGGGGGCAGCAGAGAGACTGGGGTGAGACATGCTTGCACCGAGGATCCCTTCCATTTTGTTCAGTGTTGTAATTTCCTCCAGTCAGAATACTTCATGCCGTGTAACATGCACGCTACGTGTGAATGCTTACAGAAGAAAGTTCAGTGAGTGAGGGAGTGGTGCAGCTGGAAATGGAATACACTTGTTGTCATCTGTACTCAGATATTGGTCAGAGGGAGGAAGATGATTATTTTGTGTATAATTGCCCTTGAGATTGTATTTACATGTCGCAATAAGATGGCTGTCAGCCCAGCCTTTGCAGACATGCTGAACACACAAAATGGTCTCCATTGACTGTAGAAAGTAATATTTGAGTCCAGTGCCTCTATAATATAATATATTAAAAGTATGCAATGCACTGATAGTTTGTCATGTAGGTGTGCGTAGATTTTGTTTATCTGCTTCTGGAAATAAAATAAATATTCCAATTTGGTGAACTGGCTTTCAGATTCTCAGGCAAGGTAGATGGCTAAGTTACATATTTTCTGAAACAAAGATGCAATATAAATATGCTGTGATTATAGAGGTGGCATAATTGTCGGCACTGATTACCTCCACCTGACAGTTGTGATGAAGGATCCGAGAGCCGCTCCTCTCACTCTCTCTGCAGCCGACGCCCACCCCACCACACATGCTTTTCAGCAACGGCAGTAACGGAAGACATGACCACAGCAATTCAGAAGAGGAAATAGATTTGTTGACTTTCCAAAAGTAAAATTAGAGCAAGGAAATTGCTACTGTGAGAACTGCAGATCTAATAGCCACAAGGTCTAATGTTAAATGGGTTAAACAATGTTCCTGTGCAGGTAAAGCATTGAAAAATAACAGAAATAGCTGGGCAGTTTGAGAACACCTCCCCATTGACTTATTAGTCCAACTGAAATAGAACTCATTCTCAGAGTCATTTTCTATTACACTCCTTTATTTTCAGAATACAACTTACCAATTGTTAACTTGGTCATTCCCTCAGGAAAGTTGCCTTCAGCTGCCATCACAGACACATCAATTACTATATAGTGGCAAACAGAAAAAACCCATCCACACATACATAGGACCTGAAGTGTATGAGACTTGTGCATTGAGGGCCAATGCCACACACTTCAGCGAGATTGAAAAGCTTAGATGATGAAATTGATACTTTTTGAAGTGGGAAGCTGGTGAAATATATTTATTTTTTATTTTAATTTAAAACTTGTCATGCACAAGAAAGTTGCGCACTTGAGTGCTACAGGCCCTGCGATGATGAGAGGGAAAGGAGATGTTGGGTCATGGGTTCACGCTGGGGAGGGGGGTTGTTGGACATGTGCACACCTTTGATCTTTCCCTGCGGGCTGTCTCCCTCAGCCTCTCTGCAGAGGACTTCATCAAGACGCCCACTGGGGACCATTTTGTGAAGAGCTCGGTGAGGAAGGGGCTGCTGCCAGAGATCCTGGAGAACCTGCTGTCTGCGAGGAAGAGGTGAGCAGAAGCATTAAACTTTACGGTGCATCACACGTCCCTAACCGCAACGATGCGAGCTGGTGCTGTTAGGAGTTGAGAAAAATGTACAGCTGCATATCTCGGAAGGAAAATCTCTGAATAGTGCTCGTTGGAAGGGAAGTGGTACAAAGCATTAGGGGAAAAATGGTTTTAGTAAAAAACTACGAAGTGGCAAGCCCATACGTTGAGTCACAAATGACCTCAGAAAAGGGGTGATGGGAAGTATTGTTTGGACTATGATGACTGAGGCCATGTGGGAGTTAAACAAGCAAGCACCCATGAAGCATCATGTAGACTTCAGACTGAATTCTTTTTTGCTTTACAAGTGTTAGGTTTTATACTGATGTTCCCTGTATGAATCTACAATTTTTGCTTTGTGGTTCTGGGTTGGCATAGTTTAACTTAGTGTTTAGTGCTTTAATACAGTCCTACCAAAAGTATGGTAACAGAGTGAAATATGTTGTTTTTGCTATATAATTAAGGCATTTGGATTTGAGTCCAAAAGATGAATATGAGACAGAAGCACAGGAAAATCTGCTTTTATATCATGGTATACCTGTTCTATACCTATTGTATATGTATATTCATTTTTCCTTTTCTCAGAAATGGCTGTTTTTGTGTTCTCACCCCATTCTCATATACACTCAGCGGCCACTTTATTAGGTACACCTTGCTAGTACCGGGTTGGACCCCCTTTTGCCTTCAGAACTGCCTTAATTCTTCGTGGCATAGATTCAACAAGGTGCTGGAAACATTCCTCAGGGATTTTGGTCCATATTGACATGATAGCATCACGCAGTTGCTGCAGATTTGTCGGCTGCACATCCATGATGCGAATCTCCCGTTCCACCACATCCCAAAGGTGCTCTATTGGATTGAGATCTGGTGACTGTGGAGGCCATTTGAGTACAGTGAACTCATTGTCATGTTCAAGAAACCAGTTTGAGATGATTTGAGCTTTGTGACATGGTGCGTTATACTGCTGGAAGTAGCCATTAGAAGATGGGTACACTGTGGTCATAAAGGGATGGACATGGTCAGCAACAATACTCAGGTAGGCTGTGGCGTTTAAACGATGCTCAGTTGGTACTAAGAGGCCCAAAGTGTGCCAAGAAAATATCCCCCACACCATTACACCACCACCACCGGCCTGAACCATTGATACAAAGCAGGATGGATCCATGCTTTCATGTTGTTTACGCCTAATTCTGACCCTACCATCTGCATGTCGCAGCAGAAATCAAGACTCATCAGAACAGGCAATGTTTTTCCAATCTTCTATTGTCCAATTTTGTTCAGCCCGTGCAAGTTGTAGCCTCAGTTTCCTGTTCTTAGCTGGCAGGAGTGGCTCCCGGTGTGGTCTTCTGCTGCAGTAACGCCCATCTGCTTCAAGGTTCTTCGTAGTTGTGCATTCAGAGATGCTCTTCTGCATACCTCAGTTGTAACGAGTGGTTATTTGAGTTACTGTTGCCTTTCTATCTGCTCGAACCAGTATGGCCATTCTCCTCTGACCTCTGCCATCAACAAGGCATTTTCGCCCAGAGAACTGCCGCTCACTGGATATTTTCTCTTTCTCAGACCATTCTCTGTAAACCTTAGAGATGGTTGTGCGTGAAAATACGAGTAGATCAGCAGTTTCTGAAATACTCAAACCAGCCTGCCTGGCACCAATAACCATGCCACATTCAAAGTCACTTAAATCCCCTTTATTCCCCATTCTTATGCTTGGTTTGAACTTCAGCAGATCGTCTTGACCATGTCTACATGCCTAAATGCATTGAGTTGCTGCCACGTGATTGGCTGATTACATATTTGCGTTAACAAGCAGTTGAACAGGTGTACCTAAAGTGGCCGTTGAGTGTAGATTGTCTGTACTTTTGGAGGACACTGTAGCTAATAGGTTGTATTTCAGGATGATTTTTGCAGAATATTTGTGGGGCCTTGTCATGTCTTGAGCATTGTCACATGTTTTCTCTTAATTAATGCCTTTATATGAAAACGGGAATAGAGGAAGTCTTTGTGGTGAGGCTAAGTCACACTTCTCGTTAAAAGAGAAGTATGTTGCATGAAATTTGTTGCTTATACTTCTGTGTATTCTTCTTCAGGGCAAAAGCAGAATTAAAAAGAGAAAATGACCCGTTTAAGAAACAGGTTTTGGATGGGAGACAGCTGGCCCTGAAGATTAGCGCTAACTCTGTGTATGGCTTTACTGGGGCCCAGGTTGGTAAGCTGCCCTGCCTGGAGATCTCACAGGTAAACTTCAGAGCACCCCTCCCTCAGTTTCTGCAAGCATAAAGATTGTCTGTGTAATTGTGTGTTGGACCCCGGAACTACAAGCCAAAGATTGCTTGCAGAGTGCTTCCTGTGTCTAATTCGTAATGTTCTGTTTCTTTCTGTCTCCCAAGAGCGTGACAGGTTTTGGTAGACAGATGATTGAACAAACCAAAAACCTTGTGGAATCCCAGTATACCATTAGCAACGGATACCAAGCCAACTCCAAGGCAAGATACAGTTGTTATGGTCCTCTGAATGTCTGTGTTCCTGTCCTCGTTGTCCCAGTAATGGTCGCCTTTTTGTGCTGTCTGGTCTAAGGGGCCTCTGGCACGATGCACAGTCTCTTGAGCATCTCCTCTCTCTGTCAGGTGATCTATGGGGACACGGACTCTGTGATGGTGAAGCTTGGCGTCTCCACAGTAAAGGAGGCGATGGAGCTGGGGAGGGAAGCAGCCGAATGGGTCTCCAGTCACTTTATCCCACCCATCAAACTGGAGTTTGAGAAGGTGTGTGTGTCATATAATACGTGATTTAGCTGGATAATTTAATTTGGTGTTTCTCATTTTGTGGTAGGAAGCAGTTAGGCTTCTTTATTGCATATATGGACAGTATTTGTACAGTACGTCTGTGATTCCTTGATCCCTTCAGGAGTTTTTTTTATTTATTGATTTTTTGCTGTTTTTTTTTTTGTTTTTCTCCCCATCTTTCAGGTTTATTACCCTTATCTACTGATCAACAAGAAGCGATATGCTGGCTTGTATTTCTCCTCCAGTGCTGACACCCATGACAAGATGGACTGCAAAGGCATTGAGACTGTGCGCAGAGACAACAGCCCCCTAGTAGCCAATCTCATCAACACTTGTCTTCAGAAAATTTTGATTGACAGGTATACCACTGAAAAAGAGTGGGGCACTCCTGCCGCACCTCTGGTTTTACTTATACCTTCAACTATATTATTACATTACAAAAAATGAAGACACACAAGTCTCTGTCTGCTTCTTGACCTTATTCTTACCTGAAATTCAAACTGGAAAGAGGGGGAAAAAAAACGTTTAAGAAGTATAAGAAGTGCAGAATATGCCTGAAGTCCTACATCAGTAATACTGGCATCATTATAAAAGCATACTGCTGCCCCCAGCCCAGACAAACTGGGGCCAACTGGGTTTTGCGCATTCAGTCATGCTGGAAAGTCTGCATTAAATCTCTACACTGCTCACCGTAGTACGACTTGGATTCGTCTGCAGTATTTGATGAAAAATATGTTTTCAATATACAAAAATGCGAAGTTACTCACGCATACAAAGCACTGTCTATTAGTCGTTCATTCAAACTGGAAAAATCTAGGCCTGCCATTAAAAGTATTGATATCACAATTATGCCAGGTTACAAGAAACATTATTGGCTGTCTTACCTCACACAAATTAAACAAGTTGTATTTCAATGCACTGCTTCTCAATGTTTCTTAAATCTTAAACTTGGCCTTATGTTTTTTAATCTTACCTTCTGACAATGTGGTCATTCTACCTTTGTGTTGCATCAAAGTGTGAAATAACAAAAACTGCTCATGCAAGACATTTAAAATGAATGTGATGGGATAACAATGCCCTTCCCTCACCCTCTGTCAGGGACCCACAGGGAGCGGTGGAGCATGCCAAGGAGGTGATCTCAGACCTGTTGTGTAACCGAATCGACATCTCCCAGCTGGTCATCACCAAGGAGCTGACGAGATCTGCCCAGGAGTATGCTGGGAAGCAGGCCCACGTGGAGCTGGCTGAGAGGTGAGCAGGAAACAGGATGGAGGCATGAGAGACACCCCCTGTCTAAGCTCAATGCTGGGGGCTTTAAAGTGTGCAGAAGCTAAGCGCCTTCTCTTATTTTCTTCCTCTGCAGAATGAGGAAGAGAGATGCAGGAAGTGCCCCCAATTTGGGAGACCGAGTGCCTTATGTAATCATCAAAGCAGCCAAGGGTGTGGCAGCTTATATGAAATCCGAGGTTTGTATTGAATTGTGCTTACTTTGTTTTGCTGAACACTCATCTGCATTGGTAATATGTTTACAGGACATGTATAAAATATTAAATTGCTGTTCATTTATTGTGAAAAGCAAACTGGCCATAAATTCTTGACGAAGTAAAATAGGCACATAACACTAAGTTATCGTTTTGAAGTTCCACACAAAAAAAGTTCCACATCAGTGCATCAGTGCAAGACTAATTGTCCTTTTAGACAAGCAGGTTGTGGTTGCCGTTTCACTGCAGTCAGGTGAACTGGTTTCTCTAGTTGCATTGCTAGACCACAACATATTTGCTTCTGCCTCTGATGTTATCCTTCTTCTTCCCGGTCTTCTGTTAACATGTTAACATGTTAACCTTGCCACAAGGTGTTTACTTGGCTCCACACATCTAAGCCTAACTCCTTCTTTGCCATATTTCTTTAAACTTGCCTGTTTTTACTTGCACTACAGGCCAAAGGTGTGAGGCTACCTGTGGTTTTAAAAAAGATAAGGTCGATAAGATTTCAGTAAATTTAACTTTCCCTCCATGTCCTGCTTTGCAAAATGATTGGGCAGACTTCTACTAATTTGTTTAATTGTAATTAAAGCCAATGGAGGCTATTTTGAGGAAGGTTGTGTCTGGGATGGTTTTTTTTTTGTTTTCGTTTTAAAGTAAAACCTTTTGTGTTGTTTTTTTGTTTTTTTTAACCATAGGTGGCCTTGTATTTAACCGTTTTCTATTTTGTGTTCTTATGTGTGTTTTAGGACCCAATCTATGTGCTGGAGAACAACATCCCCATAGACACACAGTACTACCTGGAGCAGCAGCTCTCCAAGCCGCTGCTGAGAATCTTTGAGCCCATCCTGGGGGAGAGCAAGGCTGAGAGTGTGCTGCTGAGTGAGTATCCATGGCTGCTAACCCTAGTTCCTGCATGCGCAGCGCGTCTCCCTGCTTACCCACAACTGGGTTTAGTGCAGACAAGATGTGGGGTCAAAGCCCCTCGTTACACGGTGCATTCTGTATTCGGCGTGTACGATTTTTTACCTGATCTGTGAATCGGGGAAAGAGGTTGTTTCCAGCGCACACCCCAGGAGCCTGACTCCTTGCCTCCTGTTTTTCAGAGGGAGACCACACTCGCTGTAAGACCGTGCTGACCTCCAGGGTGGGCGGCCTCATGGCCTTCGCCCAAAAGAGAAGCACCTGTATTGGCTGCAAGGCGGTGCTCAAAACGGATGGTGAGCAGAGCTACGTGCAAATGTATTCCACTTGTGGTTTGTTTTCTTCGATCAGTGGTTGAGTTCAAAATATCTGCATGTTCTCGTCCGCGAAGATGAGCACTGACCAATGATCAGTCCTGAGCTACTGAGTACCAAGGTTATTATTGTTAGCTGAAACTAAAAGAAAACGAGGTATTTCAATTTCAGAAGTATTCATTTTTGTTTGTTTCAGTTTATGAAAATGTTTTATGTGGGGAAAAAACTGCAACTACGGTTTAGATTTTTAAAAATCATAAACATGATCATTAATTATTTTTAATTTTATGTTCCTGTCACAAGTGTGTACGAGAGGTATATTTTTACATGAATCATATCCTTTTCCTGATGATTGTGATTGTTGAGAGTTGCCGGTCTCACTGCTACTCCTGTTGTTTGCTCACTAGCATGTAAGTTAACCGCCACCATTGTGGCTGGTGTTAAATTGCAAACTGGGAGGAAGTCCGCTGTGGGAGTACTTTGAGTATAATGCTTTGGTTGGCAAATCCAGCTGCGTAGTTGTTGAAGGCAGTGCAGTGCATAGCATGCAAATCAAAAGGAAAATAATAAAATGACTAAAACTAAAATCAGATATGTTGAGAAACTAAATATAAAATAAAACAGAAACTTAAGAAGCAAAAAAACTAACAAACACAACTAACAAAAACAAATTTATTTAACTAAATTTTAACACGTTATGTAAAGTGGAGTAGAAATAAAAACGAAATATAAAAAACCTAAAACTATAATGATATTGGTGAGTATATGATCTCAGTCCCAGAGGGTGTTGTGTTGAGTTGTGTTGAAATGACTGAAAATCTAACTTACAGTAGATTTTCAGGAACAGGATTAGTCAGCCCTGGTTTAGTGTCTTGAAAGGGAAGTTGCAGTTTGTGAGTTTCTCATTAAAAATAACACCCCAGTCTAGAAGTTGTTCATTCAAGAAGCACTCATTACCTGCACTGTGGAAATCTATCATGTGCCCAGAACAAGTTGCCCTAGTACCCCCAATGAAGGTAGTCCTCCAAGTTCCTCCTCTTATTTTTTCCAGTCACTTAAGTCTTGCACCAACTGCATTTTTTGCATTTCCTGTTTTAGCTGATCTCGTGTAGACAGTATAACACTAAATGTTTTTATGCCTGTGCGACAGCACAGCCGTGGCTGGAGGCATTATGTTTTCGGGTTGTCTGTCCATCCGTCCGTCCCGATTCTCGTGAACGCGATATCTCAGGAACGCCTTGACCTCTCAAAACATGTTTTTGCCTTGAGGGAATACAAAACATGTTTTTGTCTTGGGGGAATTTCTTCACATTTGGCATACACGTCCACTTTGACTCAAGGATGAACTGATTAGATTTTGGTGGTCAAAGGTCAAGGTCACTGTGACCTCACGTCCGTCCCATTCTCTCGTGAATGTGATATCTCAGGAACGCCTTGAGGGAATTTCTTCAAATTTGGCACAAATGTCGACTTGGATGAACTGATTATATTTTGATGGTCAAAGGTCAAGGTCACTATGACCACACAAAACACGTTTTTGGCCATAACTCAAGAATTCATGCGCTAATTATGAAAGTTTCACACAAATGTCTAATAAGATAAAATTATGAAGTGATGACATTTTATATCCGAACGGTCAATCTAGCCAGGAAAAGGAACCAGGGAAGGAGTGAATTATCACATGCATGAAGCCATTCCTCCTGGCTATACCCCATTGTTTAGAGAGTACTTAAGCTGTGCCCTTTCAAATGCAAGCTCTCCCCTGAGACTTAGGTGCCGAGAGCTATTGGAAAGCAACCCTGGCTGACTAGAAAATATAATATGTGAAGAATTGTTGATCTAGCCAGGAAAAGTAACCAGGGAAGGAGTGAATTACCACATGCATGAAGCCTTGATGAAGTGATGGCATTTTATATCCAAACTGGCTACTGGTTGGCGGCGGAGGCATACAACCGCGAGGCGGTATTTCTAGTTCATTTTCTACCAGTATTTGCGTCCATCCTCAAGAGAGCTAATATTGTAACATTACATTTCACTGAAACTCGAATGGATAATTGTTATTAATTCGCTGTAATTATTTGACATCGTAGCTCAATAGACTAAAGCTGGCTTTGAAACTAAATATCAGTCGTGGTGATTAAGACTGAAGTCACATGACATTGATTTACCTGCATGGGCTTACTTTTTCAGATAACAAAGGTGACACTTTAAGTCGAGGCTATATCATAACACAAAACTGAGTAGTACAGCTTGATAACCACCTTATGTTGATTATGTCAGTCTTTTTCTCTCTCTTGCTCTTACTTTCTCCTGTCTCAGTTGTAATCGTCATCACAACAAATGTTTTAATAAGTATTACTGTGGCCTTTGAAGGCAATTTTTTTTACCCCGGACCTTCTAAAAATGTGCATTTTCTTAGCAGCTATCGTAGCATTCTCTCTAATTTTACATTTTCTTCTTCTGTGTTTTCTTAGCGGCTGTCTGTGACTTCTGTAAGAAAAGAGAGTCAGAGCTGTATCAGAAAGAGGTAAGTCCATATGTTTCTTGCAGAAGACCACAAACTGACTGCCAGCCATTTTGCATGCACCGTCATGCTTAGATTTGGAACCAAACTTAAATCTATTTTGTTAGATTTGATCTCATCTGCAGACTCATTTATAAACTGAAACAACTGAATCAGACCGCAGTAAGAGCGGGTTTCTTTTAATATCTAGGGACTGTGACAAGCGACCGTTTGTGTTTGGCACAGGATATTTCTATGGTCATGGGGGTTGAACTATTTCCTGCAGTTTTTCATTTTCTGCAAAAGTAATCTTACTCATACCCACAAGATTTATAAAATGGATGTGATCAAAGTCAAGAGTTTTATGGTTGTTTAAACAATGTGTTCATAAGGGGGCTTGAGGCTTTTTGCACGTTGGAAAATATTAGCACTTATTTTACAGCAACAATTGGTATTGAGTGCAGGAAATGGCAAGATTTCTTGACAATAAGGTTGTATGATGCTGGAGTTAGAGACCATTAAATGGGTTTTAAGTGGATAGTCTATGTTAGAGTATGAACTTTTAAGCTCTCTGATTGTGAGGGCAATCTGGGGATAATGATGATCATTATGATGATGCATTGTTTTACCATCAGCTTCCACTTCATTCAAATGCTGGTGATAAGTCTTGATCCAAATGCCTAAATGGTATCTTAGATGTTGGGCAGGGTGTCTGCTTTCAAACTGCAATGACGTTGGCTTTAAAATTGTGGAAGATGTTTTGATGCAGCAAAAAAGCTGTGTGCATGCATGTATAAAGTGACTTGATCAGAGATCATCTTGAGAAAGCATGTCAGGACCATGCTCAACTAGAGATGGCTATCATGACCTGATTACATGCATGTTCAAATGATGAGGCTATGTCCTTCAGATCTCCCACATTAGTGTTCTGGAGGAGCGCTTCTCTCGACTCTGGACACAGTGTCAGCGCTGCCAGGGATCCCTGCATGAAGACGTCCTTTGTACTAGGTAAGTGTCACGGCCATTTTGTGCCAGTAGCTCCTAATACCTGCCATACTTGGTCCTCCAGTGGACTGTCACACAGTTTATCAACTTGATAACCCAGTGTTATTTTCCACTCTGCAGCCGAGACTGTCCTATCTTCTACATGAGGAAGAAAGTACAGAAAGATCTGGATGACCAAGAGAAACTTGTGTCACGATTTGGAATTTGAGCAGAAACTGAACTGACATAAGAATATAAGAATGTAAAAACGCAGACAAGTCCATTCTCCCACCTCCAACTTTGTAGATAATGTCTTCCCCCTCTTTGGAGATGCAGGGGGTCAAAGGATTGTCAACTGCTGTGGATCAGCACTTCAAATTGCTAATGCCACAAGTATTTACTTAATTCCCTTATGTTTGATATAAATAAACTGCATCCTTTTGTTAAAAAAAGCGGTATACTTGCATTTACTTCACATCATACTCCCTCGCTGAAAATCTGTCTCACTTGGTGTTACATGTACTTGGTTTTTCATCGTCTCTTTCACTGTATTTTATTTGATCCTATTTTGTCATGCTTTTTTTCTGTATTATTCTTCCAAATATTTCTTCACCATCTCATGTCCCCATGCAGTTAGCCGGAAGTGGAAAATATCCCACAGGAACCAAGAGCTCACTTTGTTGACTGTGGGGTATTTCCCTGATCAGGAATGGCGCAAGTTAAATGATTGACAATAGTTTAGGACATTCATTCCGGCTTTGCAGACATCGTATTTTAACCTAATTCAGTGAATTTATTTGGGTGGGTTTTTGAAGAAACAACGAATGAGTGTACCATGTAAAGGACCATGCACAATATAGTAACATTGCTTGCTGCTGGGTTGAATAACACTTGTGAATTTGCAGCTTTGTAGAAGTATTCTGTGATCAGAGAAAGAACGGCTTGGTAGTGCTGATAAGATATGGCGTCTTTCAGCGAGGAGTTAGTAGGTTGTTGGGTGGAAGTGTTATTTGGCAAGTCATCACAATCCTCTTTGGTTTTCTTGTTTCTACCATTGCTCTTTTCCTTGTGACCTCATTTCTACAGACTCTCCACTGAGTGTGAATACAAATCACTTCAAAGCTAGCAGACCATGCAAATGCAAGTCAATTGAATATAGCCATAAAAGAGTAGCACACATGGTACGTTGATAATTTTGGAACCCCAGACACCACTGTTGTCATTGAGATTTGACTGTAATCAGGAGAATCGTCACATCCTCAGTAACAGGAGAGACTCAGTAGACTGAAAAGGGAGGATCTGAGAGGTGTACACATTATCACTTGTACCTGAGGCTCACTGCCCAACCCTCCAGTCTTGTTTTTATTTAATATGTTCATTTGTGCTAGATTAGTCCTAATTTTTTCAAGGACTTTAGATTTGAGGTCCTGTATTTCTGTGACCACTATAGTGTGGGTATATCCTCCAAGTCAAGGACAATTTTTTGTGAAGGTCAAAGTTTGTATGAAACTAATTAAATTAAAATGTGTGACTTCCACTTCCTGCGCTACAGGTCCTGTTACACCAACACACCCTGATGGGGGGGAATGGTGCTATGTTTACCAAGCCATCGAGTGACTCAGTGTTTTAGCAGCTTCCATCAGTAAGTGATGCCCTCTTCTGCTTGTGCAGCTTGAGTGGAAAACTGTCTGCTTTTTTAAAGTTTCCCTTTGTTCCTCCCATTTGGAATTTCCAGTTGTACTGTGTTCTGCCTTGCATTTCTACATTTACAGCCTAGTACAGCCTGGAGTTACAAATCTGAGGGGGAAAAGGTTGGGTGGGTTCTCACAAATCAATGTATAAGAGAATATACATTCTAGGGGGGAGCAGTTTTCCGTGCGGTGGGTTGATTAAAACGCTTCACAAAGAAAGCTTCACAAAGAGTTTTTTTTTTACCCCTGCATTATTCTAGCCAGATCCAGGTTAGGTATGCACTTACTCAGAAGAGGTGAGAGCAGCCTTGGGACATCACAGCAACCTGAGTTTATGAGGATAGACTCGGTTTCAGGGGGAAGTGGAGGATAAATTGTGTATTCTGCATTGTACAAACTCATGTCTGCCCACAGCCTGGGCCCACCCTGGAAGCCTTTCAGCTTGCGTTGGGGGTCCCTGGATCAGGAAAGGTTGAAAACACCTGGTCACAGAAATATGTCCTTGGATACTTTTTAAACTCTGCAATCCACCTGCTGAGCTCCACACCTTATCAGAAGATCTGTGTCACTAACTGATAGGCATTGTGCTGTGGCAATCAGTCGTTATTGTATGGTGAACTTTCTGCTGGCTGTGGCACACCCTCTCTGGTTGAGCGTGATATTAGAAACCCCTCGGATACACCTTGGAATATCTTTTACCAAAGAACCATTAAAACACGACAACATACAAATTCCTCTTTCCAGCTTCATCTGGTGGCCATTCCCCCTGACTCTGAAATTATCTCCCATGTTATCCAGCTTACTGTTCAATTTCATCACATTCTCAGTTGGTACAAAACTCTAACCAGGTCCACAGCCGAACCATCACTATTGGAATTAGCGGCAGTTACACATTCCTGGTTATTTGCTACCTTCTGACGAACCGCCAGGGTAATGTATCTAAGTTTTATTTAAAAAGTGCAGCTTTATGGTTTGGCCATGTGTGGCTGCCACAGGTACTGGCTCACTTGTCTTCATTGATGATGTAACTGCTGATTGCAGTAGCAGGATGAATTCTGAAGTGTACAGAAGCATCCTACAGCAAGACAATGACTCCATACCTACTGCTAAAGCAACAAAGGATTTTTTTGAAGCCAAAAACGGAAATTTTTGACTGGCCAAGTCATCCATCCATTCTGAATGCAACTGAAGATACATTTCAGACACTGAAGAGAAAGCTTCAAATCAAACGGGCTATAGATGACTGCAATACAGGCCTGGCAGCACATCACCAGAGCAGCACCTGGTCATGTTTATGGGTCAGAGACTTCAAGCAGTCATTGCAAAGTATATGCGACAAAGGACTAAACATGACTACTTTCATTTACATAACATTAATACGCTACATGGCCAAAAGTATGTGGACACCTGACTTCCAACATGTCATCCAAAATTTTGGGCCTAAATATGTGGTTCGTCCACACTTTGCTGCTATAACAGCTTCCACTTTTCTGGGAAGGCTTTGTACAAGCTGTTGGAGCATTGTTGGAAGGATTTGCTTCCATTCAGCCAGAACAGCATTAGTGAGGCCGGGCACTGATTGGGTGATAAGGCCTGGCTCACAGTTGGCTTTCCAAATGATCACAAAGGTGTTGGTTGGGGTTGAGGTAAAGGCTCTGTGCAGGCCAGTCAAGTTCTTCTGCACCATTTTTAACAAAACCAGGTCCATACAGAAATAGTTATGTGCTCGGGGGCATTCTCAAGCTGAAACAGGAAAAGGCCTTCCCCAAACTGTTGGGGAGGTACAGAATTGTACAGAATGTCACTGCTTGCTGTAGCATTAAGATTTGCATTTAATGGAATTAAGGGGCCTAGCCCAAACCATGAACAACCCCAGACCAAGCGGTCTCCACATATTTTTGGTTATATATGATGTATTTCCCAACATTATGGTGCCCTGAAATGGGAGGGCTATGTGTGAAAAGTACTGTAATTTATACATGGTGAAACCAAAATATATAGAAATACCCTTTAATAACGGCTGAGAATCTGCACTTGAACCACATTTAAATTGAAAACTGTGGAGTACAAAGCCAATTTAAGAGGGAAAAATAGTGTCTATCACAAACATGAAAATCACTGTATTTATATTTTTTATATACAGGTCTCAGTTGTTATATATTGTACTGGATGACTGACTTGCTGATTCACTTTTTGACTTGCAGTTATATGGTTGGTTAGTAAAAAGCAGAACCTAGATGGAAAAAAACAGCACCTGCTTTTTTTAACTCTTCGGGTGATTCTGTTTTGCCATTTCATGGTGTGAATTGTGGTCGCCAAGTGTAATTGTCAACTCAGTCCACCAACATGCACTATAAAATGATTTTAAAGTAGTCTTCATCAGTACTTTTGCAAACGTGTCATATATAAAAGAAGTAAACATCTTTAGTACTCTGGTACTGTCCTTCCATGATATGAGAAAAGTCCTAATGAAAATTGTTGAGGAAAATAGTTTGTGAATTTGGAATTAGTAGATTAACAAAGTATTGAACGTAGTATCCCATGCTCCAAATAAACTTGCAGTGAATATTTGTCGCAGCTAGAGAAGAAACTATGCACTCTAGTCATTTTCATGCTGAGGACATAATAGTCATGTCTTCAACCAAAGTACGAGAAAGCCAGTTGGATAATTTCCTGTATGCAGTACATATCCTCTTCTGCTTTTTTTTTTTTTGTTCTCACTGTTTACAGTGGGTTCAAGTGCATTGTCGCCTGTCACTCATTCACTTGCTCACCCACTCACTCAGTCTTCTGGTCGAAACTCATCAGTCACTCATCAGTATGAAAATACTTTTTTTCATTTTGACAGGTAAGATCATATCTTTTTCAATCTGTTGTTCTTTATGTTTTCTACTGTTTTAATGCTACTTTAATTACTTTAATGCATTTCATTGTGTTTAATCAGTTTATCTAAGAAGATGTAAGAACAACATAAATCAATAAAGGTATATATTGCTTTTATGTTGCATACACAGTAAATTTTCAATTAACAATTCACCCTGGAATGTATTGTGAAGGGTTTTTGATAGCTTCATATTTATTAAGCTAACCTCTTCACGGGTTCCTTCACTGCAACACTACAGCATGACCTCATTTATGTGTTTTTACAGCGCTTTTGATAATTAATAAAGTGCTGTTGTAACCAATCAGACTGTATAGCAGACTCCTATTTAATTCACACCCTTGACAACGATGAAGGAAAAAAAATGGATAAAATAAAATCTACAAGTACTGAGTACTATGTTATGCTCAAAAGTTTTCTTTAATGCACTGGCACAAACCACAATCAAACAGTTCACAAATTATATATTTTTTTTTTCCCAGAAAAATTAAGAACACATGTTATTATTACTTTTTTTACTCCTCCCTTGGTCATTGTAGCAGCATTGCCTTCTGTAGTGTTGTATGAGGTTATGGAACTTGGGGAGGGGATCCTCAACAGCCAATGTATGGTTTCCTGGCAGAGAGAACAAGGAATTTTCAGCATTTTTGAGCCTAAAATATACCTCAGTACATGTATTTTGTTTTGTACTTTATACAGTCTTTGTTCATCTCTATGAAGGGTCTGAATAAAAAGGAGTCTATATTGATTTCTTTTTACATTGAATGCAATGCATTTTCTTGTATCCTCATTTGAGAAATGTATGAAACGATTAATCACAAAAGGTCATTTTTAATTCTTGGTAGTAATACTGTACAACACTGAGGTGGTAGGAACCTGTATATGTAGGAAAATATTTTATATGAATTAAGAGAATGTTGAACATTTGACAGTGAACAGAGCAGTGCAGGAAGTAAGCAATGTCTATACTAATTCAAAACTTAACGCTAAAACTGAAATAATACCATAGAATCCAGAAAGTGAACTAGTACTTAATTTTTTACAGTGATATGATGGCAAAAACTAGTAATCCTATTAGAAGGACTGACTGCCCTACAGCTGGTCGTAGTAGAATTAGTAGTATTATTATGTGATAGGGAGTTTGTTATGGTATTTTTAATTTGATCAAAGATGTGTAAATATATTTTTCTTATTTTTGAATTTATGGACATTTTGGAGGAAGTGCATCTCTCTCCATCCCTCCCATCCTATAGTCTCTCTCTCACTCTACATATATTATATATATGGTCATATATATGGTCATGGTGATGGGCCGCATGACCACACCCATTGTGCATTATTTTACAATAACAGGTCAGCCGCCTGTGGATTACACTTACTTTTATCTTGCTTGATTTTTATAAACTTAGCTGAAATAGAAATATTCTTTCATTGCCGTTTAGGAATATTGTT
Organism: Anguilla anguilla; assembly: GCF_013347855.1. NCBI lineage: Eukaryota > Metazoa > Chordata > Actinopteri > Anguilliformes > Anguillidae > Anguilla > Anguilla anguilla. Next base: position 42,163,791 of record NC_049202.1, read on the forward strand.
TTAGCGTTTTCGAGCAAAATTCTGGTTGATAGAATTGATAGAACAATGATTTTATCGGGAAAAAGTAGTTCCTTTGTTTTTATACCATAGCCTACAATTATTACAAAGTTTGGTTATTTTTGTCATTTCATTATTTTACAAAATTGCATGAAACCATACCTCAGTCTTGTTTTTAAAAAATAGTTTGTTCATGCAATGTAGACATGCCACAATGTAATGAATAACACAAGATTAAATTGTTGCCATCTTGTGTAATTTGCTCTAATGCTTCATTCGCTATAGACTACAATGCATGAAGTGGCTGAAACATTTTAGAAACCAGCCAAAAATGACATATTGTTTACAAATGCTCAGAAATATCACCATCACATTATGTTTAAAATCATTGAATTATTTATTGAGTTATACATGCAGTTGAGGCCAAAAGTTTACATACGCCTAGGCTAAAGACATTCAAACTCAATTTTTCACAACTCCACACATTTCATGTTACCATACATTTCCTGTGTTAAGTCAATCTACTTTATTTCCATAAGAGGTCATTTCAAAATAATGGCTAAGAGACAGATTTGTTTCAGCTTTTATGTACTATATCAGATTTTCAGTGGGTCAAAAGTTTACATACACTTTGTTAGTATTTGGTGGCATTGCCTTTTAATTGCTTAACTTGAATCAAACGCTTGGGGTAGCCTTCCACAAGCTTCTCACACTTCTTTGACAGAATTTTTGCCCATTCCTCCTGACAGAACTGATGTATCTCAGTCAGGTTTGTGGGGCTCCTTGCTGGGACACGCTTTTTCAGTTCAGTACACAAATTTTCTATGGGATTCAGGGTCAGGGCTTTGTGATGGCCACTCCAATACTTTCACTTTGTTGTCTATAAGCCATTTTGTTACAACTTTGGAGGTATGCTTAGGATCATTGTCCTGCTGGAAGACCCAGTTGTGACCAAGTTTTAACCTTCTAGCTGATGTCTTGCAGTGTTGCTTCAGTATAGTCTAGATAATCCTCCTTTCTCATGATGCCATCTATTTTCTGAAATGCACCAGTCCATTACAGCAAAACACCCCCACAACATGATGCTGCCACGCCCTTGCTTCACAGTTAGGATGGTGTTCTTCGGATTAAAATCCTCACCCTTTTTCATTAATACATAGCGCTGAACAAGTATGTAAACGTTTGACCCACTGAATATCTGATATAGTACATAAAAGCTGAAATAAATCTGTCTCTTAGCTATTATTTTGAAATTACCTCTTATGGAATTAAAGTAGATTCCTAAATTGACTGAACACAAGAAATGTATGGTAACATGAAATGTGTGTGTGGTGTGGGGATGGCTGGTTTAAGCAGCCACACCTGCCCTGGGTCAAGCTAATTAGACCTGGCCAATTAGATAATTGGTTAAGATAATTCGATAATTGGCTGGGCTAATTGGACCCGGGAACAGGGGTGGCTGCACCTGTGCGTAATCGGTGCGCACAGGTTAAATCTGCCATCCTCACCCACACAAAGAAGAGCCTCTGTCATGACAGTGTTAACATCTGCTCTTTGGCTGTACCATCTTGCCAACCTCGTGAATAAACGTGGACTGTTTGAACATCATCTCCCTGTGTCTCTGTGCTGGAGGGCCCCTTGGAAAGCCACTTCGGTGGCCTGTGGCAGGCTTGTTTGCCAGTGTGGAGTTGTGAAAAATTGAGTTTAAATGTCTTTAGCCTAGGTGTATGTAAACCTTTGGCCTCAACTGTACGTATAATACTAGAATTATAGGATAGGCTACTGGCACTAGCTTATCAATTGAAGTTGAATTCAGTGTTGTTGTTAATTGTGAAACTGGGCATTGACAAAGGGAGGGGTTGGATAGCAGAGCTGGAGGTGGGTCAGGGGTTTTTGATGTTTTGGATGTTCTGAGTGTTTCAAATCTGGTTAGTCTGCAAAGGTTGAATGATATTTTTGATAAATAAACCATTTTTAGCAAGCTATCAAACATTTTTAGCAAGCAATGTAATGCATGTAAAGTTACTTCAGAATCAAAAGAATGTCACTATTTAACTGGTTTAGAATGTTGGATTTTGTAGGCCATTGATTTTATAACTATTAAAAGGCTGATGTGTCCCATTATATAAGGCCAGGCGAACACTACAGAATATCACAACTGATCTTGGCATCATAGACAAATTTTAAAGATCAGAGTGACAAGGGTACATCACGAGCCTGATTAGAAGCATTGTTGCTTGCGAGGGGGTCAGCACGCTCCTGTTAATAGTTTTCCCGTTCTTCTGATCCAAGCCAGATGTTTGATATTTTCATTATTGCTCTTGTAGTGTGACAGGTACAACGAGGTGATTTGTCATAATGGCTATTGAGCCACAAACTCACAATCAATGTACAGGGCTAAGCCAAAATAAGAATAGTTATAGGGTGAATTCAGGTCATCTGGGACATCAGGTAATGTGCGACAGCTAAGCTTTGATATGTTTATTTCCTGCTCTGTGAAGAGCCAATCAAAAATAATTGTTACTAAATTCTTGCAGTGAAACCACATAATAAAAGTCACATGATTTCATGTATGTGATGTCATAACATTGGTCAGGGCAAGCTTCATATTTGAAGGTCATCCAGCAAAATACGTGGTAAGGGCAATGACATAAGCTTTTGCTTGGATTAATGTTAAAGTGGCAATCTCGAAGATATCCGTTTCGTTCTCTTTGGCGGTACCAATGGCAAGAAGCGGTCATTGCAGGTGTGTTTTTGGACCTCACTTCCCAACTTCCAAAAAGTGTCGCCTGTGTGTGACATCAGTCAGCTGGCACCTGGGCCACGGTAACTACAACACTTAGCCTACTATTTACTGAATAAAAAATGGTTGTTATAAAAGTAACATTATGTACATATTAATTGTCTGACATTAGGCTAACTTAAGCTGTCTTTACACTGCCAAGCCGGGTTAAAATGCTGTAGCAGACCTGGGGTAGAATTAGTGATGATCAATTTTTTTATCCACCTTTACCCGTTACACTGCAGAGTAGAATCCGCGGAATTCGCTGTGGATCATACAGTTATGTATCTCGTGCTCAATAAACATTGTCTTTCTCGTGAATGATTGTTGTGTGATATTTTTGAAACAACTGCCTTGCAAAATTTTACCCCTGGTGTTTCTGGTTTTCTTCGAGATTGCCACTTTAAGGTTCTAAATCTGTCCTGCACAATACACTGCACCTAATTATGATGTAAGTATTCAGATGAGATATTTGTGAAATAAAATAACTTAAAAAGTGGTCAATATTATGCATAGAATTTTTTCATTCAGCCATTTTTTATTTGTCCCACATTAACAAACATAGTCAGTAGATGCGGGACGGCATGTTTCTGGTAAACATGCTGTCACAAACACTGTGGTGCCCTGAAATGGTGGGGGATATGTATAAAATGTGCTGTAATTTCAAAATGGTGAAACCAAATTGTATAAAAATACACTTGAATAAAAGTGGATCTGCCCTTTAACTACATGTGAATTGTTTGATTATAAATCTATAGTTTTGGTGGAGTACAGAGCCAAAACAAGAAAGAATGTTTTTGTGCCATTATGGAGCTCACTATTTTTTGTTTACAGCATATAAAACTGAATAATCGAAGGGTCAGAGGAAGAAAGCCAGTACATTTTAAGAATAAATAGCACAGAATGACAGATAAGGATATGAGTTCATCTGTTTGAGTGTGATAATTTATTTGCATATTGTTTTTTCATAATATTTATCATGGGCCTGATTCTGACTGTGGAGATAAGCTCTGTTTCTGCTAAAAGGTCTTGGGCACTTTTGATTTATTTTTAAGCTGCTGTGCATCTATAATTTGATTTGCATCTCAAATGTGACTGGTCAGTTGTTAACACACACTAAACAAAAAAACTTGCTTGTTTTTTTAGAGGAAGGTTAAAAGAATGTGCATATTCTGAATAACAATTGGCCAGCAGATTCTCAGTCCAAAAGCATTTTATAAGTGATCATTGTTTTTCTCCTCACTTTTCCAATTTTGGTTTACAGCCTGAGTGTTCTTTTTAAACAATCAATACACCTTTTACATCATAATTTGAGAAAAATACACTGGAAATGTGACATAGTGGTTCAGTTGTACTGGTTCTCACGGGCGCATCTGTTATGTGACATCTGACATTTTGGATTAAAAACCTGATTTTACTTTAATCTTTTTCTGATTGTTTTACAAAAGCCAAGTCATTGTGTGCAAATACTATATGAAAAAGTAATGCGATGGCACCAGTAATGTCTGACTACAACATTACAGCAGATAATGAGATAATTCTGTTGGATCTCACTTCAGTCAAAAAAAAAAAAAAAACCTTAGTCCAAAATGGAGCAGCATGTATGTTCATCAGAACTGGGGACATATTCCACCTGTATTGGACTTCATTGGCAACCTGTTAAATTTATGAGCTATTTAAACATTTTCTGTTTACTTTTAAGGCTTTAAATATGCTTTACACTTGTATTTCAGCGATCTGCCCTCTCCTTTCATTTCTGTATCATCTCTTTGATGACAGGGTACAGGACATCTTACTATACCTAGAACAATCAAAAGTACTGCAGGTGGTAGAATGTTCTGTAATCAAGCTTTTATTAAACACAGTGCCCCCTCTTACCAGGGCTCAGGCACTCACTGAGTCTTCCAGACTGAGCTTAAATTATATATCTATTAAGAATATCCTTTAGCTGAGGGATGTGGTGTGGAGTGTAGTCTCTTGTCATCGAACCCCTGGCTGACTGCGCCACCCTTGCAGTCGCCACATCACACCATACCCCACAACTCCTACTATTAATAATTTAATATGGAGAAGTACCAAATAGGGGTTGCTTAAATGTTGGGTAACACGATAAGGTCACATGAATTGCCATTGACTAATGTAGCTGTTAATATGAATTAATTAAATACAAATACATTAATTCAGCATGAAATTTAGTTAGTAGTTAATAAATACATTAACTAATATAGCCTATTAGTTACATTATTATTTATGCATTAGCAAAACATAGGATAAACCTAAAATGGTAAATGGACTGCATTTATATAGCGTTTTTATCCAAAGCGCTTTACAATTGATGCCTCTCATTCACCCATTCACACACACCAACGGTGAAAGGCTGCCATGCAAGGTACCAATCAGCTCATTGGGAGCAATTAGGGGTTAGGTGTCTTGTTCAGGGACACGTCGACACACCCAGGGCAGGGGATCGAACCGGCAACCCTCCGACTGCCAGACAATCGCTCTTACCTCCTGAGCTATGTCTCCCCAGTTAATTTGTTAACAATTAACAAATACTGTACATTAACTGTTTTGTAATCCCAAAATGAATTGGCATGAACTAATGTAGTTCTTAACATGAATTAATGATGTAAATATACATTAACAAAGCTGTAGATTGTATTGTATTGTATTACCGTTTCAGTAGTTAGTAGTTAACAACTACATTAGTTAATGCCATTTCATGTGACCTTATTGTAAAGTGCCCTGGTGCCATTAAGGTTGACAAAAAATTACCCTTATACAAATAATTGAAAAATTTAGCATTGATAAGAATTAATACACTTTTCAGCCATTTTCTAATTTCATTGAATATTATTTCATTTACATCCTGCCTCCAACTCTCTCTTTAGCACTCCACCAATTATTTAGGAAGTACAGTATGCTTCAGACTGCTAACTAGCAAAGTTTGCACAGTGTGAAAGTGTAAAGGCATTCTCATTGCAATAAATTTTCAATGTGTGGAAAAAGTAATGCAATCTTTTTTTTTTTTTTTTTTACAGCATTCTTTGCCTTGGCGAGGAGTCAACAGAACCCAACTGGTATTTTCTATTTTCTCCATCTGTGCTGTGGTGTTACATTTTGCCACGTAGTCTACTGAGCATATTAACTTTAGTGATCATTCTTTTCCAGTACTGAAAGGGCTGTTTAGAGCTCTATTTTCTGGCTGTCGCTCTGCCAAAGTGGTATCTCCGTCATGGATTTTGACATGCCTGAGTGCGTTTGATAATTTGGTGACTTGCCATGCATGGAAGAGGGAGGAGGTGCAGGCCAAGAAGTGCACTGCAATTTTGGTGCAGCACATTTCAATTTTGGTGTCAGCATAATCTGCGATTTGCACCTGCACCTGCTCAGACTAGTTCTCTGGCACAAGTCACAGCCCAGCATATGGCGAGTTGCTAATTTTGGGGCTTTCCTAAGCAATACACACATGATCATAACCTATTCATTTGCTAATCAACCAGTTTTGTGGATCATATGCTGTCCAATTTGACTTTGATCTAAATCCCCCTAACATGAAAAATGCATACTTTGCATTTTGTGTTCATTGTATTTTTTCTTGCATTATTTTCTGCATGTATATGTTCTTATATTAAACTGGGCCCTGGGGGTACTGTATTCCATTCTTTTTCTTACATCCATCACTAATTAGAATAGTGGCAATAAGTTCAACTTGAACAATTTTTTTCACTTTAATTATGTGCCTAGTTAAAATGATAGCAACACGCAAGCTACATGCAACTTGCATCTCCCACGCAAGAAAGTCAGATTCCTCTTCGAAGAAGCTTCTTTCTCATCAGTACATCCTAGTTTTCCATTGCATTTGTAGACTTCTGAAATTGGCAGTACACCGAGGTGTTTTATGGGTATTTTATGGGAAAAGAGGTAATTTAAATGGGGGTGATTGAATCCACCTGCAACAGACCCACTGATAATACATTCAGCCAAATCCAGCCCATGTACCCTCTGCGCTGTGTTCTGTGAACCATGTGCTCCTTGTCTCGAGTCCCAAAAACACAAAAATTCAGTGGCCACGCCCAGTAAGCCCATGGGCGGTGTCATTGACTGCGCCCGTACGCTGTGCGCCATTGATCCTGGGAAATAGAACCCTTAATGTCAGTCATACATTAAAAGATTGTTGTTTGCTTAAGATGCGTGATGTGAAATAGTAGCCTACGCCAAACATTGTCCCAGAATATATTTACAACAACAACAGCTGTTGATATGTGTGATATACAGTGAGCTTCATAATGTTTGGGACAAAGACATATTTTTTTCTTGATTTGGCTCTGTACTCCACAGTTTTAGATTTGTAATGAAACAATTAACATGGTGTTAAAGTGCACATTCTCTGTTTGTATTTAAGGGTATTTTATACATTTCGGTTTCACCATGTAGAAAAACATAGTCCCCCAGTTGTTTCATTACAAATCTAAAATTGTGGAGTACAGAGCCAAATCAAGGAAAAAAAATATGTCTTTGTCCCAAACATTATGGAGCTTACTGTATACCTGGTTGATTCAATCATCTGTCCGATGGTCTGGCTTTCAAACAAACAGAAGTGCTTTTTTTTGGCCATTCATGGAAACAGACTCACCCAGACCTAGATAAAGTCATAGCATGAAATATCTCCTAGTGATGTTCATTGTTTCCTCAATTTTTTAAATCTTTATGAATGATTATGATGCATTTAAATGTCATTTTGATTTGGGCTTGGAAAAGGCTTTGAGTTAGAATATTAACAGACCTTTCTGTACCTGTTTTTAGAGAATAAAAAATGTACAATCCTTCCAAAAACCTGGCTCTCATATTCTGTGTTACTGTTCCCTGTCTTTGAGAGTATTTTGACGATGTAATTTTCTCTTTCAGTGACCATGTATCCTGAGTTCAAACAGGTGTTTTCTGGGGATACATTAGTGCTGACCTGCTCAGGGTCAGGCCAGCTGAAATGGCTCTTCAATAACAACCCCAATAAAGACCAAACGCGTGAAACCTGGACCATTAATGTCATCTCCAAAAATGATTCTGGCTCATATCAGTGTGAGAGGAATGGCGAAAAAAGTGCTCCTAAAGATGTCACAGTTTTGGGTAAATATAGTGACCAATGAAATTTTACTTATTCCACTGTGGCTCAAATAGAAAATGGACAAATGTCATGTCTAGCTTTTGTTGTGGCTACTGTGAGATTTTCTGCGACACAGCCCTCTAGTTGTGTGACTGCACTGTACTTGGCATTAAAACTACCATCCGTATCACAGACTAAATGTGTTGCTTGGGGACGACTCTTCCCTTCTTATCTGAAACTCACTTGGTAAATCATTCACAAGAATTTTCCAGTCCAATTTGTTATTTTCTCGATTAATTTCTCTCCCTTCTGTCTGTCTCTGTCTCTGTCTATCTCAATTTCTCTTTTTCTCCTTTCTGCCTGTCCCAGATGATCTACCTGTTGCCTCTCTCTCCATAAAGTCTGGTAGGGCAGTGATTAATAGGGGGGACTCGGTGGTTTTGGAGCTCCACGTCGACACAGGGCTGCTGAACTGGCACTGTCGAGTATACAAGGGGGGGAGGGTGAAGAAGATTGGTTTTAATAAAACTCTGATGACTTCTGATAAAAAGGATGTGCAGTTTCATCCAAAAACCCTAGAGGACAATGAATCCCCAGCCATCTTCTGGTGTCAACATAAGACAGAAATGAAAAGGAGCAACCCTATTACTATCAAGACCACAGGTATTTACAGTGCAGCAGAATAAACCTATACTCTATTATTGTATATTTGTCACACTGAATGGTTTCAGATCTATAGACAAAATGTAATATTAGTCAAAGGGAAAGGGAGTAAACACAAAACATATTTTTATAAAAGTATTTTTTTCATTTATTTAACAAAATAAGTTATCAAACACCCAATAATAGAGGAAATATGCAATAATAGAGGAAATCAGGAAGGGGGAACATACCTTTTAATGGCCCTATATCTTGAGTGTTTGTACACACAAAGATTTACACTTCTCTACCTTTCCTCTCTCTTTCTCTCTCTCCCCTCTGTTCCCCCTCGCTCCCTCCCTCAGAACGGATGGTAATGTTGGAGACCCCTCCTGAGCCTGCAATTCTGGGGAAACAGCTGACTATATGGTGCCGTGTATGGGGAGAACCCGACATAAGTAACAGTTTTTTCCTTAAAAATAACAAGGAAAGACTAGATGCAATCAACTCTTCTCTCACCATTCAAAATGTAAAAATTGAGGATCAGGGAAATTATTCATGCACAGCAACCTATAAATTCAAGAAAAATACCAGCAACATCCCAAATACTGTCACCTCTGACCCTCAGGAACTCCTTGTCAGCTCTGGTATGTGTCTGGTCAGTTAAGGTATACAGCTATGTATGTGTCTCACAGTCACATCCGTTTGTGTTCCTTTGCTTGAATGCTTGCCTCTGTATAAACGGATAAATGTATGTGAGAAAGGGTGCTTATGTGTTTATGTGCTGGTATCTTTCTCGCTGTAGCACAACCTCCGGAGGCAGTCTTCATAGAAAGTGGAACCAATTTGAAGTGTTCCTGTCCAAAATGCTCTAAGCCACACAGCTACCGGTGGTACAAACAGAAGCAAGGGCAAATGGAAATTGTAGACCAGGAAGTCATCGATTTCTCTCCCAGTGAAGTGGGGTCTTACTGGTGTAAAGCAGTATGGATTGATAGAGTCTCAGCACCAAGTGCGCAATTTAGTGAGTACTCATTTTCTTTTCAACATAAACATCCTTCATCCATGCCAAACCCATCGCTAGTATGTGCAGCCAAATGCACAAATTGGTCTCATCTGACCATCACACACAGTCCCTATCAAGTCCAGTGCTGTTTAGCAAACTCCACATTATTATTTTTTTTGATTTCTCTCAATAGAGATTTTTTTTTGTCTGGAAACCCCTCAATTGGCTTGAGGTGGAGTCTGATGGTGGATTTTTAAATATTTGGACAATTCCAAGGGTCCTGACTGACAGGAGCCCTCAAAAAATATTAGAACATAGGATTGGTGGTGGTGCCCAATGTGAGATCTTTTCATGGGGCCCAAAATCTCTGGTGGTGCCCCTGGTGCTGCCTCATTTTTATATCCCACTGAAACAGAAAGCCATTGGAGGCAGTACAGTTTCTCATGTTACAGATTTAGTTTTACAGATTTTACTTATTTAAAATAATTATTTGAGGTATGAATAACTGTGACCCATCTATTTGGAAACAATAGTATTCCATGTTCAATGGCATCGTTTTTTCTGAGAAATTGTATTTCTATATAAGAATGTAATTATTTTATAAAAGTATAATGTTGTCTCTGAAGTCTAATTCTCTCGTTCTCTCTCTCTCTCTTTATCTCTCTTGTTCTCTTGTTCTCTCTCTCTCTCTCTCTCTTGTTCTCTTGTTCTCTCTCTCTCTCTCTCTCTCTCTTTCCCGGCCTCCCTTAGGTGTGAAGTTGGTTCCCTCAGGTCATGCCCCTGTGATGCTGATCGTGATATTATTTGTCTGCGTCATTCTTATGGTTTCATGTTGTGTAATTGCAGTATTTTATATGAAGAAAAGACGGTCAAGTAAGTGTGTTTATCCCTCTTTTATTCTATTTGGCATTGTCAATATGGTTCAGTTCATCTGGTATGACCATTATCACTGTGGTAGTGTTGCCTAGTAAAATATCCAAAAACTCCAAAGTTTTTAGTTATCTACCTCAGAGGTAGATCAAGGGTTTCTTCCACTCATCTGGCATGACTTAATCAATTAACTGTAACAATAAAGAATAAATGTAGGAGGAGGCTAATGCATTTTTTAATCAGCAGAGCCTACTGGTATGTCTGTGTGATCCACACATGTATGTGTGTTCCCTCTCTCCACTGAAGGGTAATTCTTTCCTTTTTGCAGGTGCTGCCTTCCGGGAGGACGGAGGGTATGAGGAAGTCGGACAGAGGAAAGCAACAGACAACATCATGATGCAAGAGAAAAAGAAAGAGGGTGAATATGAGGCCCTGAAACAATCTGAGAAAGAGGGGGAGTACCACACTTTAGGGGCCGAGGGGGGGAAAGGAACAGAAGCTGGTTATGAGGCTCTGAAGAGATCCAAAATGGACGAGAAAGAGGGGGAGTACCAGACTTTAGGGGCCGAGGGGGGGAAAGGAGCAGAGGGTGGTTATGAGGCTCTGAAGAGAGCCAAAATGGATGAGAAAGAGGGGGAGTACCAGACTTTAGGGGCCGAGGGGGGGAAAGGAGCAGAGGGTGGTTATGAGGCTCTGAAGAGAGCCAAAATGGACGAGAAAGAGGGGGAGTACCAGACTTTAGGGGCCGAGGGGGGGAAAGGTGGAGAAGAGATCTTAAAGAAAAATAATGATTAAGACATAAGAAGCTGGATACGGAGATGTAGGAGAAGGAGGAAGAATAAACAGACAAGTGAGGAGAAAAGGAAGTAAACCTAAAATATTTTTAAAAAAAACTAGCAGTCAAAATGAGAACTCACATAGTCAAAATGATAAAATGTGTTGCTAAAAAAAATGTTTCTTAGTTGGCCTGTCAAAAAGTAATTCCCTCTTTCAATACAGTAAATGTATAATTTACCATTTTTGCACAGTCCATAATTCCAGTGTATATCTTCAGGTACTGCTTTAGGAGTTTCAAAATACTTTAGTTGTAGTGTAGTGTCTGCTCCAGCCCTTGGCATTTGGAATTTTATGTGCAGGCCCAAAAACTGAATTTTAGCTTCCTGCAACTCAAACAGAGTGCATATGAGTCCAACTGGGACCAAATGTACTCAGTAAGATTTAACATTTAACATAGATTTAACATTGAATATTTTACTGTATATATAAACAAGATAGAACTGTTAGTACAACAAGAATATTAGTAGCCCTGTCATCATTTGCTCCTTGGATTAGAGGCTGCATTCTAAGGCTCATATGTCATTTAAAATTTTCATAAAAAGGCATTTGTAAAAGTTAGGAACCATGATTTCTTGATTGCACTCAAGAAATATAGATGATGTTGATGGTGTAGAAACAGGAACATTTGATTTAATGTTATCGCAGAACAGCAGTCAAAAACCATTATTATTATTATTATTATTATTATTATTATTCAACTGGCACCCTGGTTCAGGGTGACTTTAAACCTTTTATTATTTACTGTATTGTAAAGTCAATTTATTATGCAAAATTGAAATAAAGTATTATGATAACAGTATGAAACAATTAACCCAATACAAAACTATGCATTATACTGAAACAGTGCAGAAATATGGATTAAAGGAAGACAAAATAAACGCTTGTTGTCTTTGGGGGGCATTATAAACAGTTATGATTCAGCACATTCAAGCATTGAGAAGCTAAAAAATAAATAAATCTGCAAATTTAACAGGAATGAAATGCAACAGGTTTTTCACCACTAGGGGGCTATCTCAGAGGGCCAAATTCTATACACTATACATGGGCTACACGTAAAAATACAGTTCAAATCTGATTTCATTGATATCCCTAATATTACAGGGAAAAACATGTTAACAATTTGATATCTTCAGCACAGCTGAAGGCAAGTACAATAACCAGGGTATTATGACAGAAATAACAGGAGAGAGTCTAGTCATGTGAACTGAGTGAGCAACAGCAGGGAATGGGGAACACAGAACCAATTTGGCTGGTGTATTTTAATTTTAATACACGTGAATGGATGTGGAATATGAGAGAACATTATATATATGTATTTTTAAATTTTTTTGCATAACATGACATAAGAACCACATTTTCTAACATGATATATTCTGTATGTTTGTTTGGTTTTTTTTTTTGTTTTGTTTTGTTTTGTTTTTTTTTTTTTGCTTTTTTGTTTTTGGTAACTTACTAACCAATATCCATAGTTTTGATTCAAATGTGTGTTCCATTTGCAGTCCACTTCAATATATCAGCGGCAGCTTTGAAACCATATATATTTATTTCCTTCTTTCGTGTTTAATTTTTTTTACTGTGATAAAAAGAAAATAATATTTTAAAACATTTTGTGCCAAGAACTGCTTCGCCATGAATGCTGATATTTGGTCTAAAAAGCCATTAATTGTATAACGGTTTATACAGAATCTAAATAGCAGATATTCAGGCCCCAGTATCAGTAACTAAGTTATATGACAGCAAATACGCAAGTTTTCGTCCACTGTAATGTCATACTTGAGAGTCAGCGTTATTATACAATTCAGTGGAATTTATGGAGTGAATCCATTACAGGGCATTGTGAGTTCATTGTGAGATTCTAGTATCAATGATGAGTGTTTCAAGCCGATATAACAGTTAGCAAGGTGTCATTATACAAGCAGTATACAAGGAAGCAAAAGCAAGCAAACTAGAAACCTTTTTCATTACAGGGACTGTAAAACATATTGTATAACGGTATAACATTTATTTTTAGTCCCTTTCTATGACCAAAAATGTTTATGCTAATAGTTTAACCATAGAGTATAGAGAATAATTGTGGTGTTTTGATTTTATTATTTGCTGTGTGTGTAGTATATTAAGTTTGACACATTACATAAGATGCATGTGTTGTGTATGCAAATTCAGTGTTTTTTTTTGTGTGCTTAGAAATGTAAATGATGCCATTCTTACTTTTGACAAATTAAAATACCAACTTGCCATCGCATGTTGTGTGTTTGGTGTAATGCTACATGTCACCACTAGATGAAACTGTTGACAAGGATTTCACATGAACAGGTTTTTTTTTTCCAAAGAACTGCGAGCACTGTTCATGCGTGTTGATGCCCTCTACCCGCATTCCACTAGACTGAAAATTGAGAAAATAAATAAATAAATAAACAATATACCTTTTGATGGCAAAGTATCTAAAATATTCTCAGGTGGGATGATTTTATGTAAAAGATTTTATACAAATAGTAATGTGACATATGTTCTTACATCGCTTATAGTTGAGCCATTTCAAGAGACAGGGAGTGCTTCACAGTAAAATCTTCAGTGTTAATTCAATTCTAACAGAGTACATAGGAGTCCAATACTGACCAAATGTACCCTGTAAGAGTTGATATAACACTGAACATTTTACTGTGTGTAAATGAGTCAAACTGTAGTCTGGCATTGCAGTCTAAACAAGGAACCAACGTCATTAACTTGCACTAATTATAATTAAGTAACCCGCACCACCGTAATAAAACAAATGACAAGATGAAAGGTGTATACAAAAAACTCAGTGACTGGTCCAATAGGCAGGTCAATTTTTATAGGACAGGAAGCTTCTTATAGTCCTCTCTCTCTCTTTTATTAATATTTTCTGGAAAAAAGTAAATAAAAAAAAAACATTCTATTCTATCTCTATTAAGTTTAATTTGCTCTATCTCTCTCTCTCTCCCTCTCTCTCTCTCTCTCTCTCTCCCTCTCTCTCTCTCTCTCTCTCCCTCTCTCTCTCTCTCTCTCTCTCTCTCTCTCTCTATCTCTATCTCTTTATACCTGGCAGATGGATGCTGGATTAGCTTAGTGATTTTAGACTAAGATTACTTTGTAGCAGCCACACTGCACAGGAATGATAAAGAAAACGGACAGCAATGTTGGTAACGTGAGATAAAGGGTTAAGTCACATTTAACAGGCAGACACCACCTTAAACTGCAGCTTTATTAAAGCTATGGAGTTCCGTAAGTGTACTTTAAAATCAGGGATGGCTTGCCCGTGACCAATTTAGGCCTCCTCAGTATTGAGAGAAAGAAGAAAACAATCTCATCTTCCAAGCAATATAAATGACATGGCCAGTGTACAGTGGACTTTCCCAAACATTGGAAAACAAGAGAAATGGGGGGTAGACCACTGGAAAGAACTGATTATCTAGTCCACCCCTCAAAGCAGGACACCTGCAGTGCACCTGCAAGGCACTCAGGGAGCCCGACCATGATCTCGTTTTGCTTATGTTTGTTCTGTTTTTGCTTCATTCATCTTTGTGAGCTCAATGGGTCTCATTCATGAAACGTGTACAATCACATTTGATCTTAAACTGTGTGTAAGAACGTTTCCAGGAACATTTTAAAATTTAGAAACAATCAGCATTCATCATCTCATGCACATGGGATATGCACAAAAACAAAAGACTGCACATGTGTCATGAATCCAATATTGGTTTTTTGTAGGATCATTTTTAAGAACAAAAGTAAGAATAATTAAGAATAGTAATAGTAAGAATGTTTGCGAACGAGGCCCATATGTTTAGATAAGCATTGCACTGTTGTGTGTTCATGTTTTGAATTTTAAAAGATATGTCATGAAGTAATTGAAAATGGTTGTTAAAAAAAATATATTCATCCTCGGAAGTTCACAGCAGTCCCCAAGGTGAACCAGCCAATCTGAAATTAGGATTGAGTACACAAGGCACTCTGGAAAACAAATAATGAGGTTTTAACCTCTGATATTTTTCAGACAACTGCTCTTGGTGCCCTCAAGTAAAGTATTACTTCTGGCTATAACTCACACAGTAAAATTTTACTTTTATAACTATTTATAAAAAAATATCTCAGAAGACAAAGCAACACAGCCAAGCTCTGAAGGCATGGATCTCTTTGTTTCCTCCTTTACTCTTGCTCTTTTTATTGTCACTCTCAGGGAATATCACTTGCTCAATGATCAATAGACAAAATGAGAAAATGAAGGAAACATGATATTAACTATCTGGAGAGAGGGAGCTAGACATCCATTAGTGTCAGCTAGAGAGAGGGGAAGTGGGAGAGCAAAAAAAATGTAAAAGATGAGACAGAGCTGAGCGGGGATTTTTGATGCTAGCATGTAAGTCTATTTTAAATAGATATTGCTCACCGATCATATTCCAAGATACATAATTAAGTATCCATACTTGAATAGACAAAAATGGACATAATAATAACAACATACAACTACTAACCTCTACTACTACTAAAAATTACAATAAAATAATCATAATAAATGAAGAAACATTTATATATACATTTGTTTTATTTTGCATAAGATTTATCACATACATATTTGTACTATTTCAAAATTTTGCAGATATATAATACATATACATCTTTTGTTTTTTCTGCAAGTAAGGAAGATATGAAAACATTGGAATTAAATGCTGAAAACATGAATTAATCCAAGGGGGGGGGGGGGGGGAACAACAGCTATAACCAAAATAAAAACCTAGAATTCATTATTTGTCATTCTATCATTGAGTATAGAAACAATTATGCAAAGGTTATGTATGCTGATAATCTTGATAATGATAGCTATTATTTTATTGAGCTTTCTGGTAGTTGTCATGTTTCATCAATAATTTTGTCCTAGCCACCTCCCTCCACACACAATGAATTGCTTTCTTTGGGAATTTACTCCAAATTGTCCTTTCACTGCTTCTTTTTGAAAAATCTGGTCTAGTTCATAATATAGAGAACCACATTTTACCTTACTGCCTTATCATCAGTAGCCTAATGTACATGTTTTACAATTTTTGAGATTTGAAGGGTTGATAAATGTAAAATTAAAAAGACTTAATAATAATGAAATTATAATTCAAGGAAGTTTACAGAGTGCAGGGGAGTTCAAGTAAAGGGTTGGGTAGAAATGCCCCTCACAGGTGACAACATGAGAAATGAATGCCAAGGTCTTGCCTTGACTTGTTGCTTTGTCCCTGCGTCGGCACTGACAAACTGCCATGCATTCTGGGAATGTAAAATTTCTGAAGACACCTAAGCAGTTTACTGACACAGCAGTATGACTGATAAACACACTGTGTGTGAGGGCCAGACACAGAAATAAAGATTCTCAGTAGGGTTCACAATGTCCTTTGAGAATAGTTAAGTGCAGCACTGTTATTTTATTGCTTGAGAATTGCTGCAGATGTAAGTAAAACTATGTCAAGTCTACAGTATATGAAGTCATTGTACTGCATTGTGTTATCCCAATTCCATACCATTGCTGTAAGTCACTGCTATGCTATACACATTATACAGAAATAATATTAATAGGACAGGAACCAGCCCCTTCTTTCAAACTCTACACATGGCAAAATAGAAGTACTTTCCAGTGCCCGATGCCAGGTGTACAGGTGTATGGTTAAATACAAAATCAATGTGCAGTACTCATAGCCATAAAATGTTTAAGTCAGTGGTTCTATCTAACCTTTGGCAAAAGGAATGAACCCCACCTGTTGCAGATATACAGCACTTTGTTTGGCCAGTTGTAATCCATGAAATAAGCAACATGTTTTGTCTGACCTGTAGACACCAGTGGCATCCCATGAGCAAAAAATGGTGAATAAGGATAGGAAAAAGGGAAGATGAGAACTGACCTTAAACACATACTACTACTACTACTAACAATAATAATACTAATAATGAAGTATTATTGTTGCTATTATTATTATTTTTACAATTATTATTATTATAAAAAGACTATAATAGAAAATAGAAATATAATAGAAAGACAAAATAAAATAATTGTCTCATTATGATGATGATAATCATTATTAATGATTGTTGTTGTTGTCCTTATTTAATAACCATCATCATAATGATGAAATGATAAACAATTCCATAAGTCCACACTGAAAGTTTATGAATTCCTCTATGTCTTCTGTCTTGCTTATAGGGGCTACCACTGATAGACATCTTTGTATTGTGTGTATATTTGCATGGATGTGTTTTGTACACACATTCAAACACACACCCACACATATAACTTCATAAAATGAATATTCAAAAGATGGTAACAAGTGGTGGTAAAGAGTTAAACTATGCAACACACAGTAGTTCAATGCCATAAAAAAATAATTTGGTTAAGATACACAATCTAATAAAAAAACTATCCGACATCATTAGTGCTCATCACCATTCTGCCGCTGCGTATAATTTATGCAGATAATAATTATGAGAAAGAACAATATCATGTACAGGCCAGGAGTCACAATTTGAAGGATGGTACATTTAGAACTAATGACAAACCCCAATGGAAAATTTAAATTTAACCAAATATGTTCATCCTTTGCGAGTTTTTAGAACCTCTCTAGAAGTTCTGCAATTCAAAGTGAAAATGAAATGTATGCAATGCCTGTAATGTAATGTAAATGCCTGTAATACACTTTGTTCTTAAGTGACTCAGGTGTCACTCATGTAAACTGCATCTATACATTGCAACAGGATGTGCTGATATACATAACACATATATAGCTATTAAAGTAGACTCTCTGTTCCGAGGTTCACTCCAACTAAAACACTGTGTGTTATTGAGACTTGCCACTTCCTACAGGATTTCATAACAGTGATAGGTGGCACCAAGAAAATCCTCTACGTGTGCAGAGCAAAACAGGACAGTGGCGGCTGCTGAACTGAAATTCTAGGTGGCAGAAAAATTGATTATTGGTCTTGACCTGTTTTGAATCATTTTCCTTGATTATTAAGTATGCCAACAACCAGAATAATCCACTGGAAGATAAGCAGACACCTTCTTTCTTCACATCAAGTTAGGGAAATTAAATGATAAATGCAATTTAGAAAAATCTTGTTTTAATCACCAAGAACTCTTAACAAAAAAGATACACCACTCTGTTAACCAAGTTAGCTTTCTGTGCAACCTGCAATAAAGGCCATCTAACAAAACCTGTACTTCAAGATTGAGTTAATGACAAAATCTGCACATTGCAGATCTTTTAGAAAGTTCTTGGAGAACAAAGTGCATGTATCCACAATTTTACATAATTAAAAATGCAAACAATTTTGCAATGCAAATATAAATAATTTTATTACTCGCCTAATAGCCTCATTCAGGAGAACTGGCTTTATCTGACAGTATTTTATGAAATTATGACTGATCAACAAATTGAGACCAATAATCAGTTTAAGGGAAGTTGTCTGCCTCCTTGTTTTCAACTCAGCAGCTACCAATGACAGGACAGTGACTCTAGCTTCTGGGCCAGAGATCCGGATACAATCTTTGAGAACATGGGTTGAAATTATGAAATTATGATGTAGTACTGAGACACACCTTATATGGCAAGTGGCAAAAGTGTGTTTCCTGTCCAAAATCCCAGGATCATTAAAGCATTTGTGAACGACATTTCATTAGGTCTTTATACAGTCTTCTGGATATGAAAATCAGCACTACAGAGCATGCACGGTAACTGCATTGGTACAGGTAAGGAAAGGAAAGATGCACATCAAACGAGCTTAATCAATAGCTTGAGAAGTCATGTGACAGGATGTTTGCTTTACCTATCTGACTGGGCTTTTAGGCCTTTTAGGCATGATTGTCTGCAATAAGATGGCAACAAAGAAAGAGCCCAAAGAAACCCTAAGAAAGCTGGACCACTTGAATAGGTTATCTTTGTTTTGTGTGTTGGTAGGAACTAAGTAGGTTTTGTCTGGAAAACATCTTACATTAAGACAAGAGTTTTGCTAACTTTCAGTACACAATATAGTACACATAACTTCTGAAGTACACATTTTCATACAATGTAATTTAACATAAAGAACTGAAGTCACCCCTGTCACTGTCATCTCCTCACAGAAAATGTTAGCGTGTGCACAATAGATAAGGCCTGTGAAAATGAATTGAACCTCAAAAACAAATAGATACCAAATGCAATCAGTTTATTTGTGTGCTTGCTGTGTGTGTGTGTGTGTGGGGGGGGGGGGGGTATTCTTTGTTCATTTTTACCCCTATGCAAAATAAACTGTTTCAGATATATTTTACTGGCACATCTCTTATTTGGATAATGGACTGTAAAGATTCACAGGTATTTATTACTTTCAGGTGATCCGAGATCTCTGTGAGGAATAAATGCCTCTCAAACTCCAACAAATCCTTCAGCCATAGTCACACTATTTAAATACATACTCTTCATTTTATTTAATTTTGAAGAAAAAAACAATCTATGTTGTAAAGGTCAAAATTTAAATGGAACCCGTTTTAAATCCATACTGATTTGGATCATTTTATTTATCATTATGGCCAAAGACTTGGAGGTAAATTTAATCAGCCCTTGTAAGCACGCTATGCTTTGCTATCTTATGCTATGCTATGCCATCCTACGTGTGCAGCACGAGTCAAGAACAGCTCCTTCACAGCCGGGAATGTCTGTTCCACACCAGGTATAAACTCTATTTTTTTCACATACAGTTTGGTAATGAATGGAATACTTTTTAAATTCAAAGAGGAGTAGACAGTTGATAGATACTGTAAAACAGATACATTCTTGAACCGGAAACAACCAAACTGGGCTTCAAACAATCTATACTCATAAAGAGGACCTCTGACAAATAGAATGTAGGCTCTGGTATGCTAAAATACATTGCTCTGATCTTGCCATGACGTGTACAAATTCATACTCACATTCATACACTCACAAACATAATACACACATTTATTCTTTAATTGTATAAAGGGGTTCACTGTTCCCTGTTTTATCATACTTTCTTGATACACACATTGTTCCCAATTGTATTCCTTTGGTTAGACTGCAGCTACTTTCATTCTACAACTCACCTCTCTTGATCTTGTACCCTCCACCTCTTATCTCTTTTCAGTCCAGCTTCTTTTACCCTATAGCTCTCTTTAGGTCTCTCTGCATGCCCTCCCAATGTGTAACAGTCTCATTGTGTACCTAGTGTTCCCCTACTCCATCCCTGTTCTTTCCTCACTATATAACTACCCTCCTCTGCCCTTAATTCCCTTACCTCCCCCACATACTCTATGTTAGCTCCTTCTCTTCCTCTCCCCCATGAAGATACCTATTGGCCCCTGGAGGTTGCACATACTCCTCACTTTTGTCCCAATCTGTAGCCCACCCTCCTCCTCCTCCTCCTCCTCCTCCTCCTCCTCCATTGGGGTCTATACTGGGCTGACTCATCGCTCCATATTGCCCCACTCCTCCAGAGCGATATAATTCTTCTGTTTCATGAGCTAGTTCATCCTCATCCAGGATGCCACACTTTTCATCACTGGTGGTCTCTGGCTCTGCCCATGTCTGCTTTTCTCCTGAGGCAAAAATACCTGACAGACAGAAAATCACAGGTGCTATGATTAATTTGATTTTGACTTTCTATTCATATTTCAATTTTGCATTGAGTTTCATTTAGGTCGTGAATGTGGTTTCAAAGAGGAAGTATTGTGAAGGTGTTAAGAAGTGTACAGCATGAAATGGATGAGAGGGGAGAAATATAGGAAATACACACCATAGAAGATAACTCCTCCATAATGCACAATGGAGGCTATGAGAAAGACATACTGCCACTCCTCCCTTGTCTGTGGCCAGGAAAGAAACCAATGAAACAAAGGTAAGAGAAAGACAGAGATGAAATGAAAAATATGGAAAAATCAGCCAGAATGAAGAATAATTTACTTACCTGACAAGACAGAAAACACATGATTACTATATAACAGATAACTTATGGATAACGATAAAAATTTAGAAGATGATATTGCATAGGGGCATGATTAGAACATTTTTCTTTGTTTTTTCCTCCTGGGTAATTGGTCATATACTATATTTATAGGAGGATATCCTGTGTGCTTGCACACATTCTGTGCCTCTGTGTCAAATTAGATTTTGGCTGTACCATTTAAAGGTTAAATGTTTTCATTAATATAGTGTTTAAGAGATGTTGTTCAATGGTGCAGTTCCCTTTAACCCTGGGTTTGTGTGTACATGTGATATGTTGGCGTGGTGCTCAGTTGTTCCGTACCTTGTGTTTGGTCATAGCACCAACTATGAGAGGGCAAACCATGCCTGATAGAGTACCAACTCCATTGGAGATGCCCATGAGAATACTAGCATATCGAGGAGCGATGTCCAGGTGATTCACATTGAACCCTAGGAAAGGGGGACGGAAATGGAGTTGATGCCATATGGATGACCGTTGGCAGAATACACATTAATATTGTACAAAAACATGAGCAAGAGACTGATAAGGTACATACTGCTAAAATGCTAAAAGTCATTTATTTTTATTTATGTGGTTGTCTATTATCAAACCAAGAATAGTGGTTAAGTTACAGTGCATCTTATATTTACATCACCATGTATCAATTTGAAATAAATCTGCCCAAATTACCCACAGGTCTGAAGTAGACTAATTCAATGAATGCCTAGCATGAAAGATCAACAAACAGGGGCCACTCCAAAAACCTGACTTTAGCACAGTACTTACTCTATGGTCTCATCAGCAAAGCGGGAAGATACCCATAATATAAATATTCAATGTCACACATATAGTGCCATTAATTTGTTTTATTTTCTATTCATTGGACTCATTTTGTTTGGCTTTGCCTGAGCGACAAATGTACATATGTAACTGACATTTAGCCAAACTAGTAATTCAGCTAATGGGAGGATTAGTTGGTTTGTTCAAGATTTTTTATTTCAATATGATGCACAATTAGTGTATTTTCCCATTTATGAAAGCTAAGTGTTTCTCCTAACTGGTAAAGGAAATGCACATTTATTTTTAAACAGAAAAAGAAACAGCAGAAGCAGTCGCATGGTGAAGAAAGCAGATATCAGAAGGCTACATCACACTGTCTAACCTGAGATAGCAAATCCACTGAAGCCAACAGCCAGGACCAAGAAGGTTATAGCTACACCCTTTGTGTGAGAAAAACCAACAACCAACAATAGAGTGGCTTCCATTCCAAATCCTGAAGAAGAGAAGAATAGGGTGAAAAAGTAAACAAGAGAAAAATTATCAGCTAAATTACTAAAATACTACTAGAGTAGTAGTATTTTATAGAGTAGGAGGTTAATGGAAGCAGGAATATAGCATCTAATATTGATGTCCAAGCAAAGGGTGCAGAATGCCCTGACATCATAATTAGTACAAAGCTACCAAGTGAAGAACAGAAATATCTACTCCTTCAGTGATTTCATTTGTTTATCATTAAAACAGTACTGCCCTCTTTCTTCCCACAGTCTTTCAGATTCCCTTCTTTTATCCTATCCAATACCTCTTTAGTCAGCTTCACTGAGTTGATTCTGTGTGTAATCATTGATGATATACAGTAGATTGGTATTTCTCCTATAGAGTCACTTTCCTTTCTTATTCTCTCATTTACACTCTTACAACAGCTCTGTTTGTCACCAATTGATCCACATCCTGGTCTCCTCCCTGCTTCTCCCTTCCCTCCACAATTCATGAGTTTCCTGACATTGGTGGTGGTCATGATTTGATGTGACCGCAGGTAGTCGGCCAGTTGGCCCCCAATGGGCACAATGATAGTCATCACCAGATGGGGTAGGGCAGACAACAGCCCTACCTTTGAGAGAGAAAGAGCGAGAGAGAGAGAGAGAGCAGTTATGGGGTGGGAATTAAAGAGACCTAAGATTTCACATGATACAGAATTCTTCAATTGCTTTTTTCACTTTTTTCCTAAAATTCTCTACCACTGTTATTAGTAAGCATATCATATACTGAGCACCACTTAAAAATTTTCATGGAAAATCGTAGTAGTATCCCCAGCCATATATGGGATACATCTTTGTGTCAAACTCCAAGAAATCATTGAGGAGAGATTTGCTCAAAAACTGTGGGACCTGGTTACCAGAAGGCATTTGGGGCTCTATTTTCCAGGTGGTGCATGGCGTGTTTTCAGCTGTCGCACTGGCGAAATGGTTTTTCGTCATGGATTTTGACATACCTGAGCCATTAGTTAATTCTGAGACTCGCCATGTGCCAAAGTGGGAGGGGAGTAATTGGTGGGGCTGTGTCATCAATAAGGCACTTTTTATGCACCTCATCAAAATTGTCAGGTCAGTCAAGTCTGCCATTTGTACCTTTTGCTGCCTGCCTCAGACCACATCTATGGCTTAAAGCGCAGGCCATTAGGGGCGATATAGCTCAGGAGGTAAGAGCGGTTGTCTGGTAGTTGGAGGGTTGCTGGTTCGATCCCCAGCCCTGGGCTTGTCGAAGTGTCCCTGAGCAAGACACCCAACCCCCAATTGCTCCCAATGAGCTGATTGGTACCTTGTATTGCAGCCTTTCACCATTGGTGTGTGCGTGTGAGTGTGAGTGTGTGAATGATGAGAGGCATCAACTGTAAATCGCTTTGGATAAAAGCGCTTTGGATAAAAGCACTATATGCATGCAGTCCATTTACCGTTGTACTACGGATCGCTAATTTCAGGAATTTCTCATGTAATGCACACATTACATGACACAGCCTTTTCAAAAGCCACTCAACAATTTTCATGGATCATATGCTGTCTAATTTGACTTTGATATAAATCCCAGAAACAGGAAAAATGCACACTTTGCTTGTTTTGTTCATTGTTTGTTTGTTCTTTTTTATAAATTTGATTCTGTATTTATTTCTATAAACACAAGTCATCCAAACCTTCTCAGTTCAGTTAAGCCACACCATTGTCATGAATTAACGATGAACTTATAATTATAATTGTAATTGTGCGTTATAATTTTTCTTTCTTTCATTTGAGCAACACCGAGTAATTTTACTGCTGTGGACGTGATCACTGGCATTGTATGATCTTCCCTGGTTTTATTTTGTTTAATAAAATTTCAAGATATTGTTGCCAGAATTTCTTATTTATGGAATAGCATGTTTAATGGGACATTAACTAAGGTTTAATGTTTAAGGAAATTAAAACTGGCCCATAATAAACATTTAGGTAATGTTTTCATTCTTACGGAAGAAATTTGAACAATCAAGCTAAACTACGAAGATACTGGATTATACTTTCAAAAACCATCTGTAATTTTTTGCAGTAATTCATTCAATCAGATGCTGCCAGCTGACTCCATCTGCTTCGTTTGAAGTATATAGCAGTATAGTGACTAACAGTGACTAAGAAGGGTAGGACCTTTTGCTAATGGTCAGTTGGTGATTCAGCTAGCCGCAGGACAGCTAAGAAAAAACTTCCCGAAATTGAAAGTGAAGAGAAAACTGGGGAGCACAAACAAACAGCTTATTATACGATGAAAAGCAGTAAGTTATCAATGTTTGGAATTAAAATCTCATTTTCACCATGATCTTTCTATTGTTATTTTAATGATCTGATTTTCACCCAGATATTTGCATTAGACTGTTTTTTAACAGATTTTCACCAATTTTGTAATATTCGAAATAAACACTGATAAATTGGTATGGAATAAGATTTTTGCGAAAAATAAAAACCAAAAACCCAGACTTGTTCCCATGTGCACCATGCATTTTGTGCTGTGTCCTCCTGGCCTCTGGTCCCAAAAATACCAACATTTACTAGCCACGCCCAGTGCACATACACGCCGCACCATGCAACATTGATCCTAGAAAATAAAGTCCTTCATCAATAGATGTCATGCTATTTAGTCTCCCAGCCACAGACTAATACTAATGAAGACCAGCATTAGACAATGTTGATCTCTTCTCTATATTACCTTGCTGATCTCAAAGCCAAACACTGCCTCAAAGTACGCCGGTTGACTAATTAGTAGCAGTTGACTAATGTAGCGGTTAATATGAATTAATGAAATACAAATACATTAATTCAGCATGAAATTTAGTTAGTAGTTAATAAATACATTAACTAATATAGCCTATTAGTTACATGATTATTTATACATTAGCAAAACATAGGATAAACCTAAAATGGTAAATGGACTGCATTTATATAGCGTTTTTATCCAAAGCGCTTTACAATTGATGCCTCTCATTCACCCATTCACACACACCAACGGTGAAAGGCTGCCATGCAAGGTACCAATCAGCTCATTGGGAGCAATTAGGGGTTAGGCGTCTTGTTCAGGGACACGTCGACACACCCAGGGTGGGGGATCGAACCAGCAACCCTCCGACTGCCAGACAATCGCTCTTACCTCCTGAGCTATGTCGCCCCGCATACTTCATATATAGTAGCATGTTCTAAATCCTCTCATTTTAGTTAAGTTTATTTGTAAGTATATTTGTTGTACAGTATACAGAATATTTTTCATACATTAATATTGCTTTGTGTGCATTTTTTCTGAGAATCCTCAATCTATATCAAAGCACAATTCAGACTACATTGGAACAATGCTAATGGAGATACAATGATTTATGACAGAAGTGACTTTGGCCTATTATTTTGGCCTTTTGGGGAAATGTACATTAATATGGTTTTACATTTTCTGAATTTTCTTACTGTTATTCTTAGGAGATGCACAGTCATATGAGAACAAAATAGTTGCAAAGTGATTGAGGGTGAAGAGGTCATAGAAGATGCTGAAGGACCAGGCATCTAAAGGCTGTTAATTTATTGTATTACTGGTGGCTTGTGGGGTGACTACGAATGTACTGTTGTGTCTAGGAATCGACAGAATTCAAAGTCCAATCTCTAATTTGTAGAAAACAACTTCACGAGATAAAGGTCACCACAGCAGCAAGCTCTTCAGAAAAGTCAGACTTTATTCGCACAGGTGCACAAAGCCAGATCAACTCTGCAGAATTGAACCTCGATTGTCAGTTTTACATCCATTTTATACACTGTGCTCAACATAACTCCTCCTAAAACATTCCTTAAAACATCACCTGACCTTCTTGGCGCCACAATGATTTCCTGTTCTTAGGTGATAACATCATTGTGGAATTTTTACCCCAAACAGAAAATTACAGAACTTTTTATTTCTGTTGTATCTCTGTTCTGTAATTTTCCATTAAGAATACAAGTCATAGATTGCTGTAATTTTCCATTCTATTCAGGTAACATAGGGGTCGCTGTAAAATATTAGTCTTCTAGCACATATTTATTAGCAGTTGATCAGTTTGAAAATATGAGTGTATGGCTAAAATTTGATTAATGTTCTCTGCTGAGTGAGTAAGTGTGGTTTTTAGGCCTTCTGCATTCTCTTGCTTCTTCTCTACAGTTGATACTGTGGTTTCTTGCGTTTCCATAAGCTCAGCTGCAACCAGTGATACAGGTTTATTGGATTACATATTGATTACATGAGTAAATAGTCATACAGGTGATGTATTTTTAGCATGGAGCATCGAGAGTTTGGAGGAACAAGTTTGATCAACATTGATGGGAATACCCTAACTTTATGTAATGTAATGTACCCTAATGTAATGTAATGTAATGTAATGTAACTTTGACATGTGATGTCATCACAATCATGGGGAATCCCAAAATTTTCCTACAGTACCTTTGCTGTGCAATAAATGAACAGGTCAGTAGTAAACCATTACATTACAGGCATTTAGCAGACGCTCTTATCCAGAGCAACGTACACATAGCATTCATTTAGCATTTACATTGCATCCATTTATACAGCTGGATATATTACTGAAGCAATGCAGGTTAAGTGCCTTGCTCAAGGGTACAACAGCAATGTTCTGGGGATATCCGGGAATTGAACCTGTGATCTTTAGGTTACAGACCAGTTCCTTACCCATTAGACTACACTGCTGTAAGTAGTAGATGAAAATATTTATGATGTATATTTATTTCATATCCTCCCCTGGCTGTTTTGTTTCTGTTCTTGAGTTAAATGGTAAATAGACTGCATTTATATAGCGCTTTTATCCAAAGCTCTTTACAATTGATGCCTCTCATTCACCAGAGCAGTTAGGGGTTAGGTGTCTTGCTCAAGGACACTTCGACATGCCCAGGGGGGGGGTTGAACCGGCAACCCTCCGACTGCCAGACAATTGGTCTTATCTCCTGAGCTATGTCGCCCTGGAAAATATGAGTTCCTTCCTCTCTCTGTTGTTGCACTCCAGCTTCTGTTCCTCCCCCTATCATTTCCTGTCCAGGCTTTAATATCAATAGCACGCAAAGCTGTGTGCATTTTCTTTCATTCTTAAACACCTCCCTCGCCTCTTAACTGCAACACAATGGTTTGGATGGTAATCATTCCTTTGTATCTATGTGCAGGTAAGGTTTCTAATAACTAAGTCATGTTTTATAGTTATTACCGTTACTGAATTTTTAACTTTATTTATTATTACTACTTATTGTATGTAGCTGTGCTTAATATTTTCAGAACATCTGAAAGCCTAACATGCTAAACAAATTACCATCAACTTACCAAAGTGAAGTTGATGGTAATTCGTCTGTATGTGCGTATATACCTCCTGAGCTATGTCGCCCCAGTTAATTAGTTAACAATTAACAAATACTGTACATTAACTGCTTTTTAATCCCAAAATGAATTGGCATGAACTAATGAAGTTCTTAACATGAATTAATGATGTAAATATACATTAACAGAGCTGTAGATATTACCGTTTCAGTAGTTAGTAGTTAACAACTACATTAGTTAATGCCATTTCATGTGACCTTATTGTAAAGTGCCCTGGTGCCATTAAGGTTGACAAAAAATTACCCTTATACAAAGAATTGAAAAATTGAGCATTGATAAGAATTAATACACTTTTCAGCCATTTTCTAATTTCATTGAATATTATTTCATTTACATCCTGCCTCCAACTCTCTCTTTAGCACTCCACCAATTATTTAGGAAGTACATTATGCTTCAGACTGCTAACTAGCAAAGTTTGCACAGTGTGAAAGTGTAAAAGCATTCTCATTGCAACAAATTTTCAATGTGTGGAAAAAGTAATGCAATCTTTTTTTTTTTTTTTTTTTTTTTTTTTTTTTACAGCATTCTTTGCCTTGGCGAGGAGTCAACAGAACCCAACTGGTATTTTCTATTTTCTCCATCAGTGCTGTGGTGTTACATTTTGCCACGTAGTCTACTGAGCATATTAACTTTAGTGATCATTCTTTTCCAGTACTGAAAGGGCTGTTTAGAGCTCTATTTTCTGGCTGTTGCTCTGCCAAAGTGGTATCTCCGTCATGGATTTTGACATGCCTGAGTGCGTTTGTTAATTTGGTGACTTGCCATGCATGGAAGAGGGAGGAGGTGCAGGCCAAGAAGTGCACTGCAATTTTGGTGCAGCACATTTCAATTTTGGTGTCAGCATAATCTGCGATTTGCACCCGCACCTGCTAAGACTCGTTCTCTGGCACAAGTCACAGCGCAGCATATGGCGAGTTGCTAATTTTGGGGCTTTCCTAAGCAATACACACATGATCATAACCTATTCATTTGCTAATCAACCAGTTTTGTGGATCATATGCTGTCCAATTTGACTTTGATCTAAATCCCCCAAACATGTTAATTCCTGCATTATTTTCTGCATGTATATGTTCTTATATTAAACTGGGCCCTGGGGGTACTGTATTCCATTCTTTTTCTTACATCCATCAGTAATTAGAATAGTGGCAATAAATTCAACTTGAACAATTTTTTTCATTTTAATTATGTGCCTCGTTAAAATGACAGCAACATGCAAGCTACATGCAACTTGCATCT
The DNA here is from genome assembly GCF_013347855.1 of Anguilla anguilla. NCBI lineage: Eukaryota > Metazoa > Chordata > Actinopteri > Anguilliformes > Anguillidae > Anguilla > Anguilla anguilla. Next base: position 42,192,918 of record NC_049202.1, read on the forward strand.
CCCACGCAAGAAAGTCAGATTCCTCTTCGAAGAAGCTTCTTCTCATCAGTACATCCTAGTTTTCCATTGCATTGGTAGACTTCTGAAATTGGCAGTACACCGAGGTGTTTTATGGGTATTTTATGGGAAAAGAGGTCATTTAAATGTGTATGATTGAATCCACCTGCAACAGACCCACTGATAATACATTCAGCCAAATCCAGCCCATGTACCCTCTGCGCTCTGTTCTGTGAACCATGTGCTCCTTGTCTCGAGTCCCAAAAACACAAAAATTCAGTGGCCACGCCCAGTAAGCCCATGGGCGGTGCCATTGACTGCGCCCGTGTGTGATATACAGTGAGCTTCATAATGTTTGGGACAAAGATATTGTATATCTTACTGTATATCTGGTTGATTCAATCATCTGTCCGATGGTCTGGTTTTCAAACAAACAGAAGTGCTTTTTTTGGCCATTCATGGAAACAGACTCACCAAGTCCTAGATAAAGTCATAGCATGAAAAATCTCCAAGTGATGTTCATTGTTTCCTCAATTTTTTAAATCTCTATGAATGATTATGATGGATTTAAATGTCATTTTGATTTGGGCTTGGAAAAGGCTTTGAGTTAGAATATTAACAGACCTTTCTGTACCTGTTTTTAGAGAATAAAAAATGTACAATCCTTCCAAAAACCTGGCTCTCATATTCTGTGTTACTGTTCCCTGTCTTTGAGAGTATTTTGACGATGTAATTTTCTCTTTCAGTGACCATGTATCCTGAGTTCAAACAGGTGTTTTCTGGGGATACATTAGTGCTGACCTGCTCAGGGTCAGGCCAGCTGAAATGGCTCTTCAATAACAACCCCAATAAAGACCAAACGCGTGAAACCTGGACCATTAATGTCATCTCCAAAAATGATTCTGGCTCATATCAGTGTGAGAGGAATGGCGAAAAAAGTGCTCCTAAAGATGTCACAGTTTTGGGTAAATATAGTGACCAATGAAATTTTACTTATTCCACTGTGGCTCAAATAGAAACTAGACAAATGTCATGTCTAGCTTTTGTTGTAGCTACTATGAGATTTTCTGCGACACAGCCCTCTAGTTGTGTGACTGCACTGTACTTGGCATTAAAACTAACATCCGTATCACAGACTAAATGTGTTGCTTGGGGACGACTTTTCCCTTCTTATCTACAATTCACTTGGTAAATCATTCACAAGAATTTTCAAGTCCAATTTGTTATTTTCTCGATTAATTTCTCTCTCTCTCCTTCTGTCTGTCTCTGTCTCTATCTATCTCAATTTCTCTTTTTCTCCTTTCTGCCTGTCCCAGATTATCTACCTGTTGCCTCTCTCTCCATAAAGTCTGGTAGGGCAGTGATTAATAGGGGGGACTTTGTGGTTTTGGAGCTCCACGTCGACACAGGGCTGCTGGACTGGTGCTGTCGAGTATACAAGGGGGGGAAGGTGAAGAAGATTATGATTAATAAAACTCTGATGACTTCTGATAAAAAGGATGTGCAGTTTCATCCAAAAACCCTGGAGGACCATGAATCCCCAGCCATCTTCTGGTGTCAACATAAGACAGAAATGAAAAGGAGCAACCCTATTACTATCAAGACCACAGGTATTTACAGTGCAGCAGAATAAACCTATACTCTATTATTGTATATTTGTCACACTGAATGGTTTCAGATCTATAGACAAAATGTAATATTAGTCAAAGGGAAAGGGAGTAAACACAAACCATATTTTTATAAAAGTCTTTTTTTCATTTATTTAACAAAATAAGTTATCAAACACCCAATAATAGAGGAAATCAGGAAGGGGGAAAATACTTTTTAATGGCCCTATATCTTGAGTGTTTGTACGCACAAAGATTTACAGTTCTCTACTTTTCCTCTCTCTGCCCTCTCTTTCTCTCTCTCCCCTCTGTTCCCCCTTGCTCCCTCCCTCAGGTCAGATAGTAGTGTTGGAGACCCCTCCTGAGCCTGCAATTCTGGGGAAACAGCTGACTATATGGTGCCGTGTATGGGGAGAACCCGACATAAGTAGGGTTGTTTTCCTTAAAAATGGCGAGGAAAAACAAAATAAAAACAACTCTTCTCTCACCATCGACAATGTAACAATTGAGGATCAGGGAAATTATTCATGCACAGTAACCTATAAATTCAAGAAAGTTACCAGCAACATCCCAAATACTGTCACCTCTGACCCTCAGGAACTCCTTGTCAAAGGTATACAGCTCTGTATGTGTCTCACAGTCACATCCGTTTGTGTTCCTTTGCTTGAATGCTTGCCTCTGTATAAACGGATAAATGTATGTGAGAAAGGGTGCTTATGTGTTTATGTGCTGGTATCTTTCTCGCTGTAGCACAACCTCCGGAGGCAGTCTACACAAAAAGTGGAACCAATTTGAAGTGTTCCTGTCCAAAATGCTCTAAGCCAGACAACTACCGGTGGTACATACAGAAGCAAGGGCAAATGGAAACTGTAGACCAGGAAGTCATGAATTTCTCTCCCAGTGAAGGGGGGTCTTACTGGTGTAAAGCAGTATGGGATGATAGAGTCTCAGCACCAAGTGCGCGATTTAGTGAGTACTCATTTTCTTTTCAACATAAACATCCTTCGTCCATGCCAAACCCATCGCTAGTATGTGCAGCCAAATGCACAAATTGGTCTCATCTGACCATCACACACAGTCCCTATCAAGTCCAGTGCTGTTTAGCAAATTCCACATTATTATTTTTTTTGATTTCTCTCAATAGAGATTCTTTTTTTTGTCTGGAAACCCCTCAATTGGCTTGAGGTGGAGTCTGATGGTGGATTTTTAAATATTTGGACAATTCCAAGGGTCCTGACTGACAGGAGCCCTCAAAAAATATTAGAACATAGGATTTGTGGTGGGGCCCAAAATCTCTGGTGGTGCCCCTGGTGCTGCCTCATTTTTATATCCCACTGAAACAGAAAGCCATTGGAGGCAGTACAGTTTCTCATGTTACAGATTTAGTTTTGGTAGATCTTATTTAAAATAATTATTTGAGGTATGAATAATTGTGACACATCTATTTGGAAACAATAGTATTCCATGTTCAATGGCATCGTTTTTTCTGAGCAATTGTATTTGTATAAAAGAATGTATTTTTTTATAAAAGTATAATGTTGTCTCTGAAGTCTAATTCTCTCGTTCTCTCTCTCTCTCTCTTTCTCTCTCTTGTTCTCTTGTTCTCTACCTCAGAGGTAGATCAAGGGTTTCTTCCACTCATCTGGCATTACTTAATCAATGAACTGTAACAATAAAGAATAAATGTAGGAGGAGGCTAATGCATTTTTTAATCAGCAGAGCCTACTGGTATGTCTGTGTGATCCACACATGTATGTGTGTTCCCTCTCTCCACTGAAGGGTAATTCTTTCCTTTTTGCAGGTGCTGCCTTCCAGGAGGACGGAGGGTATGAGGAAGTCGGACAGAGGAAAGCAACAGACAACATCATGATGCAAGAGAAAAAGAAAGAGGGTGAATATGAGGCCCTGAAACAATCTGAGAAAGAGGGGGAGTACCAGACTTTAGGGGCCGAGGGGGGGAAAGGAGCAGAGGGTGGTTATGAGGCTCTGAAGAGAGCCAAAATGGACGAGAAAGAGGGGGAGTACCAGACTTTAGGGGCCGAGGGGGGGAAAGGTGGAGAAGAGATCTTAAAGAAAAATAATGATTAAGACATAAGAAGCTGGATACGGAGATGTAGACGAAGGAGGAAGAATAAACAGACAAGTGAGGAGAAAAGGAAGTAAACCTAAATATGTATAACAGTATAACATTTATTTTTAGTCCCTTTCTATGACCAAAAATGTTTATGCTAATAGTTTAACCATAGAGTATAGAGAAAAATTGTGGTGTTTTGATTTTATTATTTGCTGTGTGTGTAGTATATTAAGTTTGACACATTACATAAGTTTGACATACGATGCATGTGTTGTGTATGCAAATTCAGTGTTTTATTTCTTGCTTAGAAATGTAAATGATGCCATTCTTACTTTTGACAAATTAAAATACCAACTTGCCATCGCATGTTGTGTGTTTGGTGTAATTCTACATGTCACCACTAGATGAAACTGTTGACAAGGATTTCACATGAACAGGTATTTTTTCCAAAGAACTGCGAGCACTGTGCATGCGTGTTGATGCCCTCTACCCGCATTCCACTAGATTATCTGAAAATTGAGAAAATAAATAAATTAATAAACAATACACCTTTTGATGGCAAAGTATCTAAAATATTCTCAGGTGGGATGATTTTATGTGAAAGATTTTATACAAATAGTAATGTGACATATGTTCTTACATCGCTTATAGTTGAGCCATTTCAAGAGACAGGGAGTGCTTCACAGTAAAATCTTCAGTGTTAATTCAATTCTAACAGAGTACATAGGAGTCCAATACTGACCAAATGTACCCTGTAAGAGTTGATATAACACTGAACATTTTACTGTGTGTAAATGAATCAAACTGTAGTCTGGCATTGCAGTTTAAACAAGGAACCAACGTCGTTAACTTGCACTAATTATAAATAAGTAACCCGCACCACCGTAATAAAACAAATGACAAGGTGAAAGGTGTATACAAAAAACTCAGTGACTGGTCCAATAGGCAGGTCAATGTTTATAGGACAGGAAGCATCTTATAGTCCTCTCTCTCTCTTTTATTAATATTTTCTGGAAAAAAAGTTAAAAAAAAAAAACATTCTATTCTATCTCTATCAAGTTTAATTTGCTCTCTCTCTCCCTCTCTCTCTCTCTCTCTCTCTCTCTCTCTCCCCCCCCCTCTCTCTCTCTATCTCTCTCTCTCCCTCTCTCTCTCTCTCCCTCTCTCTCTCTCTCTCTCTCTCTCTCTCTCTCTCTCTCTCTCTCTCTCTATCTCTTTATACCTGGCAGATGGATGCTGGATTAGCTTAGTGATTTTAGACTAAGATTACTTTGCAGCAGCCACAGTGCACAGGAATGATAAAGAAAACGGACAGCAATGTTGGTACCGTGAGATAAAGGGTTAAGTCACATTTAACAGGCAGACACTACCTTAAACTGCAGCTTTATTAAAGCTATGGAGTTCCGTAAGTGTACTTTAAAATCAGGGATGGCTTGCCCGTGACCAATTTAGGCCTCCTCAGTATTGAGAGAAAGAAGAAAACAATCTCATCTTCCAAGCAATATAAATGACATGGCCAGTGTACAGTGGATTTTCCCAAACATTGGAAAACAAGAGAAATGGGGGGTAGACCACTGGAAAGAACTGATTATCTAGTTCACCCCTCAAAGCAGGACTCCTGCAGTGCACCTGCAAGGCACTCAGGGAGCCCGACCATGATCTCGTTTTGCTTATCTTTGTTCTGTTTTTGCTTCATTCATCTTTGTGAGCTCAATGGGTCTCATTCGTGAAACGTGTACAATCACATTTGATCTTAAACTGTGTGTAGAACATTTCCAGGAACATTTTGGCATTTTAAAATTTTGAAACAATCAGCATTCATCATCTCATGCACATGGGATATGCACAAAAACAAAGGATTGTACATGTGTCATGAATCCAATATTGGCTTTTTGTAGGAACATTTTTAAGAACAAAAGTAAGAATAATTTAAGAAAATGTTTGCGAACGAGGCCCATATGTTTAGATAAGCATTGCACTGTTGTGTGTTCATGTTTTGAATTTTAAAAGATATGTCATGAAGTAATTGAAAATGGTCGTTAAAAAAAATATATTCATCCTCAGAAGCTCACAGCAGTCCCCAAGGTGAACCAGCCAATCTGAAATTAGGATTGAGTACACAAGGCACTCTGGAAAACAAATAATGAGGTTTTAACCTCTGATATTTTTCAGACAACTGCTCCCGGTGCCCTCAAGTAAAGTATTACTTCTGGCTATAACTCACACAGTAAAATTTTACTTTTATAACTATTTATAAAAAAATATCTCAGAAGACAAAGCAACACAGCCAACCTCAGCTCTGAAGGCATAGATCTCTTTGTTTCCTCCTTTACTCTTGCTCTTTTTATTGTCACTCTCAGGGAATATCACTTGCTCAATGATCAATAGACAAAATGAGAAAATGAAGGAAACATGATATTAACTATCTGGAGAGAGGGAGCTAGACATCCATTAGTGTCAGCTAGAGAGAGGGGAAGTGGGAGAGCAAATAATCATAATCATAATAAATGAAGAAACATTTATATATACATTTGTTTTATTTTGCATAAGATTTATCACATACATATTTGTACTATTTCAAAATTTTGCAGATATATAATACATATACATCTTTTGTTTTTTCTGCAAGTAAGGAAGATATGAAAACATTGGAATTAAATGCTGAAAACACGAATTAATCCCGGGGGGGGGGGGGGGGGGGGTGGGGGTGGGATGGGAGAAACAACAGCTATAACCAAAATAAAAACCTAGAATTCATTATTTGTCATTCTATCATTGAGTATAGAAACAATTATGCAAAGGTTATGTATGCTGATAATCTTGATAATGATAGCTATTATTTTATTGAGCTTTCTGGTAGTTGTCATGTTTCATCAATAATTTTGTCCTAGCCACCTCCCTCCACACTCAATGAATTGCTTTCTTCAGGAATTTACTCCAAATTGTCCTTTCACTGCTTCTTTTTAAAAAATCTGGTCTAGTTCATAATATAGAGAACCACATTTTACTTTACTGCCTTATCATCAGTAGTCTAATGTACATGTTTTACAATTTTTGAGATTTGAAGGGTTGATAAATGTAAAATTAAAAAGACTTAATAATAATGAAATTATAATTCAAGGAAGTTTACAGAGTGCAGGGGAGTTCAAGTAAAGGGTTGGATAGAAATGCCCCTCACAGGTGACAACATGAGAAATGAATGCCAAGGTCTTGCCTTGACTTGTTGCTTTGTCCCTGCGTCGGCACTGACAAACTGCCATGCATTCTGGGAATGTAAAATTTCAGAAGACACCTAAGCAGTTTACTGACACAGCAGTATGACTGATAAACACACTGTGTGTGAGGGCCAAACACAGAAATAAAGCTTCTCAGTAGGGTTCACAATGTCCTTTGAGAATAGTTAAGTGCAGCACTGTTATTTTATTGCTTGAGAATTGCTGCAGATGTAAGTAAAACTATGTCAAGTCTACAGTATATGAAGTCATTGTACTGCATTGTGTTATCCCAATTCCATACCATTGCTGTAAGTCACTGCTATGCTATACACATTATACAGAAATAATATTAATAGGACAGGAACCAGCCCCTTCTTTCAAACTCTACACATGGCAAAATAGAAGTACTTTCCAGTGCCCGATGCCAGGTGTACAGGTGTATGGTTAAATACAAAATCAATGTGCAGTACTCATAGCCATAAAATGTTTAAGTCAGTGGTTCTATCTAACCTTTGGCAAAAGGAATGAACCCCACCTGTTGCAGATATACAGCACTTTGTTTGGCCAGTTGTAATCCATGAAATAAGCAACATGTTTTGTCTGACCTGTAGACACCAGTGGCATCCCATGAGCAAAAAATGGTGAATAAGGATAGGAAAAAGGGAAGATGAGAACTGACCTTAAACACATACTACTACTACTACTAACAATAATAATACTAATAATGAAGTATTATTGTTGCTATTATTATTATTTTTACAATTATTATTATTATAAAAAGACTATAATAGAAAATAGAAATATAATAGAAAGACAAAATAAAATAATTGTCTCATTATGATGATGATAATCATTATTAATGATTGTTGTTGTTGTCCTTATTTAATAACCATCATCATAATGATGAAATGATAAACAATTCCATAAGTCCACACTGAAAGTTTATGAATTCCTCTATGTCTTCTGTCTTGCTTATAGGGGCTACCACTGATAGACATCTTTGTATTGTGTGTATATTTGCACGGATGTGTTTTGTACACACATTCAAACACACACCCACACATAAAATGAATATTCAAAAGATGGTAACAAGTGGTGGTAAAGAGTTAAACTATGCAACACACAGTAGTTCAATGCCATAAAAAAAATAATTTGGTTAAGATACACAATCTAATAAAAAAAACTATCCGACATCATTAGTGCTCATCACCATTCTGCCCCTGCGTATAATTTATGCAGATAATAATTATGAGAAAGAACAATATCATGTACAGGCCAGGAGTCACAATTTGAAGGATGGTACATTTAGAACTAATGACAAACCCCAATGGAAAATTTAAATTTAACCGAATATGTTCATCCTTTGCGAGTTTTTAGAACCTCTCTAGAAGTTCTGCAATTCAAAGTGAAAATGAAATGTATGCAATGCCTGTAATGTAATGTAAATGCCTGTAATACACTTATTCTTAAGTGACTCAGGTGTCACTCATGTAAACTGCATCTATACATTGCAACAGGATGTGCTGATATACATAACACATATATAGCCATTAGAGTAGACTCTATGTTCCGAAGTTCACTCCAACTAGAACACTGTGTCTTATTGAGACTTGCCACTTCCTACAGGATTGCATAACAGTGATAGGTGACACCAAGAAAATCCTGTACGTATGCAGAGCAAAACAGGACACAGTGGCGGCTGCTGAACTGAAATTCTAGGTGGCAGAAAAATTGATTATTGGTCTTGACCTGTTTTGAATCATTTTCCTTGATTATTAAGTATGCCAACAACCAGAATAATCCACTGGAAGATAAGCAGACACCTTCTTTCTTCACATCAAGTTAGGGAAATTAAATGATAAATGCAATTTAGAAAAATCTGTTTTAATCACCAAGAACTCTTAACAAAAAAGATACACCACTCTGTTAACCAAGTTAGCTTTCAGTGCAACCTGCAATAAAGGCCATCTAACAAAACCTGTACTTCAAGATTGAGTTAATGACAAAATCTGCACATTGCAGATCTTTTGCATTAATAATTTCAGAAAGTTCTTGGAGAACAAAGTGCATGTATCCACAATTTTACATAATTAAAAATGTTAACAATTTTGCAATGCAAATATAAATTATTTTATTACTCGCCTAATAGCCTAATTCAGGAGAACTGGCTTTATCTGACAGTATTTTATGAAATTATGACTGATCAAGAAATTGAGACCAATAATCAGTTTAAGGGAAGTTGTCTGCCTCCTTGTTTTCAACTCAGCAGCCACCAATGACAGGACAGTGACTCTAGCTTCTGGGCCAGAGATCCGGATACAATCTTTGAGAACATGGGTTGAAATTATGAAATTATGATGTAGTACTGAGACACACCTTATATGGCAAGTGTGTTTTCTGATTGCCCAAAATCCCAGGATCATTTGTGAATGACATTTCATTAGGTCTTTATACAGTCTTCTGGATATGAAAATCAGCACTACAGAGCATGCACGGTAACTGCATTGGTACAGGTAAGGAAAGGAAAGATGCACATCAAAGAGCTTAATCAATAACTCATGTGACAGGATGTTTGCTTTACCTATCTGACTGGGCTTTTAGGCCTTTTAGGCATGATTGTCTGCAATAAGATGGCAACAAAGAAAGAGCCCAAAGAAACCCTAAGAAAGCTGGACCACTTGAATAGGTTATCTTTGTTGTGTATGTTGGTAGGAACTAAGTAGGTTTTGTCTGGAAAACATTTTACATTAAGACAAGAGTTTTGCTAACTTTCAGTACACAATATAGTACACATAACTTCTGAAGTACACATTTTCATACAATGTAATTTAACATAAAGAACTGAAGTCACCCCTGTCACTGTCATCTCCTCACAGAAAATGTTAGCGTGTGCACAATAGACAAGGCCTGTGAAAATGAATTGAACCTCAAAAACAAATAGATACCAAATGCAATCAGTTTATTTGTGTGCTTGCTGTGTGTGTGTGTGGGGGGGGGGGGGGGGGGGTATTCTTTGTTCATTTTTACCCCTATGCAAAATAAACTGTTTCCGATATATTTTACTGGCACATATTTGATCTCTTATTTGGATAATGTACTGTAAAGATTCACAGGTATTTATTATTTTCAGGTGATCCGAGATCTCTGTGAGGAATAAATGCCTCTCAAACTCCAACAAATCCTTCAGCCATAGTCACACTATTTAAATACATACTCTTCATTTTATTTAATTTTGAAGAAAAAAACAATCTATGTTGTAAAGATCAAAATTTAAATGGAACCCGTTTTAAATCCATACTGATTTGGATCATTTTATTTGTCATTATGGCCAAAGACTTGGAGGTAAATTTAATCAGCCCTTGTAAGCACGCTATGCTTTGCTATCTTATGCTATGCTATGCCATCCTACGTGTGCAGCACGAGTCAAGAACAGCTCCTTCACAGCCAGGAATGTCTGTTCCACACCAGGTATAAACGAATTTTTTTCACATACAGTTTGGTAATGAATGGAATACTTTTTAAATTTAAAGAGGAGTAGACAGTTGATAGATACTGTAAACCAGATACATTCTTGAACCGGAAACAACCAAACTGGGCTTCAAACAATCTATACTCATAAAGAGGACCTCTGACAAATAGAATGTAGGCTCTGGTATGCTAAAATACATTGCTCTGATCTTGCCATGACATGTACAAATCCATACTCACATTCATACACTCACAAACATAATACACACATTTATTCTTTAATTGTATAAAGGGGTTCACTGTTCCCTGTTTTATCATACTTTTTTGATACACACATTGTTCCCAATTGTATTCCTTTGGTTAGACTGCAGCTACTTTCATTCTACAACTCACCTCTCTTGATCTTGTACCCTCCACCTCTTATCTCTTTTCAGTCCAGCTTCTTTTACCCTATAGCTCTCTTTAGTTCTCTCTGCATGCCCTCCCAATGTGTAACAGTCTCATTGTGTACCTAGTGTTCCCCTACTTCATCCCTGTTCTTTCCTCACTATATAACTACCCTCCTCTGCCCTTAATTCCCTTACCTCCCCCACATACTCTATGTTAGCTCCCTCTCTTCCTCTCCCCCATAAAGATAACTATTGGCCCCTGGAGGTTGCACATACTCCTCACTTTTGTCCCAATCTGTAGCCCACCCTCCTCCTCCTCCTCCTCCATTGGGGTCTATACTGGGCTGACTCATCGCTCCATATTGCCCCACTCCTCCAGAGCGATATAATTCTTCTGTTTCATGAGCTAGTTCATCCTCATCCAGGATGCCACACTTTTCATCACTGGTGGTCTCTGGCTCTGCCCATGCCTGCTTTTCTCCTGAGGCAAAAATACCTGACAGACAGAAAATCACAGGTGCTATGATTAATTTGATTTTGACTTTCTATTTATATTTCAATTTTGCATTGAGTTTCATTTAGGTCGTTAATGTGGTTTCAAAGAGGAAGTATTGTGAAGGTGTTAAGAAGTGTACAGCATGAAATGGATGAGAGGGGAGAAATATAGGAAATACACACCATAGAAGATAACTCCTCCATAATGCACAATGGAGGCTATGAGAAAAACATACTGCCACTCCTCCCTTGTCTGTGGCCAGGAAAGAAATCAATGAAACAAAAGTAAGAGAAAGACAGAGATTAAATGAAAAATATGGAAAAATCAGCCAGAATGAAGAATAATTTACCTACCTGACAAGACAGAAAACACATGATTACTATATAACAGATAACTTATGGATAACAATAGAAATTTAGAAGATGATATTGCATAGGGGCATGATTAGAACATTTTTCTTTGTTTTTTCCTCCTGGGAGGATATCCTGTGTGCTTGCACACATTCTGTGCCTCTGTGTCAAATTAGATTTTGGCTGTACCATTTAAAGGTTAAATGTTTTCATTAATATAGTGTTTAAGAGATGTTGTTCAATGGTGCAGTTCCCTTTAACCAGGTGAAATTGGGTTTGTGTGTACATGTGATATGTTGGCGTGGTGCTCAGTTGTTCCGTACCTTGTGTTTGGTCATAGCACCAACTATGAGAGGGCAAACCATGCCTGATAGAGTACCAACTCCATTGGAGATGCCCATGAGAATACTAGCATATCGAGGAGCGATGTCCAGGTGATTCACATTGAACCCTAGGAAAGGGGGACGGAAATGGAGTTGATGCCATATGGATGACCGTTGGCAGAATACGCATTAATATTGTACAAAAACATGAGCAAGAGACTGATAAGGTACTGCTAAAAGTACTAGCATTTTCATTTATTTTTATTTATGTGGTTGTCTATTATCAGACTAGTATCAAGAATAGTGATTAAGTTACATTGCATCTACATTTATATCACCATGTATCAATTTGAAATAAATCTGCCCAAATTACCCAAAGGTCTGAAGTAGACTAATTCAATGAATGCCTAGCATGAAAGATCAACAAACAGGGGCCACTCCATAAACCTGACTTTAGCACAGTACTTACTCTATGGTCTCATCAGCAAAGTGGGAAGATACCCATAATATAAATATTCAATGTCACACATATAGTGCCATTAATTTGTTTTATTTTCTATTCATTGGACTCATTTTGTTTGGCTTTGCCTGAGCGACAAATGTACATATGTAACTGACATTTAGCCAAACTAGTAATTCAGCTAATGGGAGGACTAGTTGGTTTGTTCAAGATTTTTTATTTTAATTTGATGCACAATTAGTGTATTTTCCCATTTATGAAAGCTAAGTGTTTGGTAAAGGAAATGCACATTTATTTTTAAACAGAAAAAGATACAGCAGAAGCAGTCACATGGTGAAAAAAGCAGATATCAGAAGGCTATATCACTCTGTCTAACCTGAGATAGCAAATCCACTGAAGCCAACAGCCAGGACCAAGAAGGTTATAGCTACACCCTTTGTGTGAGAAAAACCAACAACCAACAATAGAGTGGCTTCCATTCCAAATCCTGAAGAAGAGAAGAATTGGGTGAAAAAGTAAACAAGAGAAAAATGATCAGCTAAATTGCTAAAATACTACTAGAGTAGTAGTATTTTATAGAGTAGGAGGTTAATAGAAGCAGGGACATAGCATCTAATATTGATGTCCAAGCAAAGGGTGCAGAATGCCCTGACCATAGACATCATAATTAGTACAAAGCTACCAAGTGAAGAACAGAAATATCTACTCCTTCAGTGTTTTCATTTGTTTATCATTAAAACAGTACTGCCCTCTTTCTTCCCACAGTCTTTCAGATTCCCTTCTTTTATCCTATCCAATACCTCTTTAGTCAGCTTCACTGAGTTGATTCTGTGTGTAATCATTGATGATATACAGTAGATTGGTATTTCTCCTATAGAGTCACTTTCCTTTCTTATTCTCTCATTTACACTCTTACAACAGCTCTGTTTGTCACCAATTCATCCACATCCTGATCTCCTCCCTGCTTCTCCCTCACCTCCACAGTTCATGAGTTTCCTGACATTGGTGGTGGTCATGATTTGATGTGACCGCAGGTAGTCGGCCAGTTGGCCCCCAATGGGCACAATGATAGTCATCACCAGATGGGGTAGGGCAGACAACAGCCCTACCTTTGAGAGAGAGAGAGAGAGAGAGAGAGAGAGAGCAGTTATGGGGTGGGAATTAAAGGGACCTAAGATTTCACATGATACAGAATTCTTCAATTGCTTTTTTCACTTTTTTCCTAAAATTCTCTACCTCTGTTATTAGTAAGGATATCATATACTGAGCACCACTTAAAAGATTTTCATGGAAAATCGTAGTAGTATCCCCAGCGATATATGGGATACATCTTTGTGTCAAACTCCAAGAAATCATTGAGGAGAGATTTGCTCAAAAACTGTGGGACCTGGTTACCAGAAGGCATTTGGGGCTCTATTTTCCAGGTGGTGCATGGCGTGTTTTCAGCTGTCGTATTGGCAAAATGGTATTTTCGTCATGGATTTTGACATACCTGACCCATTAGTTAATTCTGAGACTCGCCATGTGCCGAAGTGGGAGGGGAGTAATTGGTGGGGCTGTGTCATCAATAAGGCACTTTTTATGCACCTCATCAAAATTGTCAGGTCAGTCAAGTCTGCCATTTGTACCTTTTGCTGCCTGCCTCAGACCACATCTATGGCTTAAAGCGCAGGCCATTAGGGGCAACATAGCTCAGGAGGTAAGAGCGGTTGTCTGGTAGTTGGAGGGTTGCTGGTTCAATCCCCAGCCCTGGGCGTGTCGAAGTGTCCCTGAGCAAGACACCTAACCCCCAATTGCTCCCACTGAGCTGATTGGTACCTTGCATAGCAGCCTTTCACCATTGGCATGTGAGTGTGTGTGTGAATGGTGAGAGGCATCAACTGTAAAGCGCTTTGGATAAAAGCGCTTTGGATAAAAGCACTATATGCATGCAGTCCATTTACCGTTGTACTATGGATTGCAAATTTCAGGAATTTCTCATGTAATGCACACATTACATGACACAGCCTTTTCAAAAGCCACTCAACAATTTTCATGGATCATATGCTGTCTAATTTGACTTTGATATAAATCCCAGAAACAGGAAAAATGCACACTTTGCTCGTTTTGTTCATTGTTTGTTTGTTCTTTTTTTATAAATTTGATTCTGTATTTATTTCTATAAACACAAGTCATCCAAACCTTCTCAGTTCAGTTAAGCCACACCATTGTCATGAATTAACGATGAACTTATAATTATAATTGTAATTGTGCGTTATAATTTTTCTTTCTTTCATTTGAGCAACACCGAGTAATTTTACTGCTGTGGACGTGATCACTGGCATTGTATGATCTTCCCTGGTTTTATTTTGTTTAATAAAATTTCAAGATACTGTTGCCAGAATTTCTTATTTATAGCATAGCATGTTTAATGGGACATTAACTAAGGTTTAATGGGAAATTAAAACTGGCCCATAATAAACATTTAGGCAATGTTTTCATTCATACGGAAGAAAATTTGAACAATCAAGCTAAACTACGAAGATACTGGATTATACTTTCAAAAACCATCTGTAATTTTTTGCAGTAATTCATTCAATCAGATGCTGCCAGCTGACTCCATCTGCTTCGTTTGACGTATATAGCAACAGTCCACTAAGAAGGGTAGGACCTTTTGCTAATGGTCAGTTGGTGATTCAGCTAGCCGCAGGATGGCTCAGAAAAAACTTTCCGAAATTGAAAGTGAAGAGAAAACTGGGGAGCACAAACAAACAGCTTATTATACGATGAAAAGCAGTAAGTTATCAATGTTTGGAATTAAAATCTCATTTTCACCATGATCTTTCTATTGTTATTTTAATTATCTGATTTTCACCCAGATATTTGCATTAGACTGTTTTTTTAACAGATTTTCACCAATTTTGTAATATTCGAAATAAACACTGATAAATTGGTATGGAATAAGATTTTTGCGAAAAATAAAAACCAAAAACCCAGACTTGTTCCCATGTGCACCATGCATTTTGTGCTGTGTCCTCCTGGCCTCTGGTCCCAAAAATACCAACATTCACTAGCCACGCCCAGTGCACATACACGCCGCACCATGCAACATTGATCCTAGAAAATAGAGTCCTTCATCAATAGATGTCATGCTATTTAGTCTCCCAGACACAGACTAATACTAATGAAGACCAGCATTAGACAATGTTGATCTCTTCTCTATATTACCTTGCTGATCTCAAAGCCAAACACTTCCTCAAAGTACGCCGGTTGACTAATTAGTAGCAGGTAGAAGGTCCAGCTACGGCAGAAATTGGCCACAATAATGGCATAAACTGGCATGGAGGTGAAGAACTTTTTCCAAGGGGTGTTGAATTTCTGTAAGGAAAAATAATAAGAGAACACATGTATTCTGTATAATGGTAAACTGCTCATCCTCTCTGCAGCATTTGACCACCACATCCTGCAGACCACCTTTGGGATCAGCAACACATCTCTCAACTGCTTTGCTTCCTACCTCGATGGTCATACCTTCCATTACATTACAGGCACTTAGCAGACAACTTACACAACATTTTACATGGCATTTACAGGTTAAACACTTTGCTGAAGTGAACAACAGCAGTAACTTACCCGGGAATCAAACCTGCAACCTTTAGGTTACAAGAGCAGTCTCTTACCCATTATACTATACTGCCACCTTCTGTGTCTTGCTGGTGATATCGCCATTTGTATTCCTGAAACTTACCCTGATGTTCTCCACTTTTGTAAGTCACTTAGCTTTTGCTAAGTGATTGTAACATAATTTTAAATCACAGGACATGATCACAATACAGTAAACAATAGTTGGCTGTACAATACAACATCTTAAGACTGTCAGATTGAAGAAAAGGCAACTACAGTTTCTTTGCAGATGCTACATTCTTTTCAATGAGCTCTACTGTACTAGCATACAACATGTCCTCTAAAGCCTGATTTATACTTTGTCGCATGATCATTTTGACAAGTGTCGTGTGACAAAAATGAAATAGTCGCACAACATTTTGCATTTATACTTCAGCAAAGGCCTCTGGGGAGGCTTCTGTTGTCTCTATGGTAGCCAAACTGCTGATGTTTACATATCCGAAAACATGGCAGCACCCGGTGAAATTACTGAGAAATGGGGAAAATAAATGGTCTGACACTGAAAAGGTGTAGTGCTACACTTTTTTCCATTGGAAATAAGTCATTTTTGTCATACGACAACTTGTCAAAAACGTCATGCGACAAAGTATCAGGCTTAAGAGTGAGGATGAGAGGAGGTGTACAAAGATTGGGCTAGAACTGTGCACCTGGAGGGGGTTCACCAGGCCTGCTGACTCCCCAATGCTCTCCTCTATATATTTCCTTTCCTCATCTGTGATGGTAGGATGGGCTGCTGGACTCTCATATGACACCAGGACCCAGAACAGGTACCAGCAAATCCCAAAACTGCCTGGGAGAGGGAGGGAGAGGGGGAGAGAAGAAGGGCAAAGAGAAAGAAGCGGTATGTAAGATGGAAGATGATGGACAGAATACAAGAGAGGTGAACAGAAGAAAGAAAGGGACATAATAAGCGCCAAAAGACAGAACACAGATTAGTCAGGATTAAATGCATATAACACCATAAATAAACACAGTTTATGTAAGACTGACATCTGTTAATATCATTTTATGTATGATACTGCTACTGAATATTTTTTACTTTTAAATAAACACTGTATTTGCATGACAGTGAGCCAAGCCATCTTATGCAGGCCGTATTTAAACAGATACAGTATATTAAAGCGGATGAATTATGAGAATTAAATTTTCCATGCACAGGTTTAACATATCAAAGTGACTATGTTAGAGGAAAAAGTGAATTAATTAATATGTGCTTGCTTAATGCAAGTTATATCTTTTTTATTTCTTAATGCTTAATGCAAGTTTATCTTTTTTAATTGCTGTGACCTTTATCCATGGTGCTCCAGCTGACAGAGAACTAAGGACTTTCAGGCCAATTAAGCGACTACAAAGTCATGGCTTGACAGTGAAAGACTGATACTTCAATGGATCAATTTTGAGAAACTGAGATCATTGCACTTTGAGGACTATAACTAGTGGATGTTCTTTGGTTTGGAAACCTACCATATATATCAAAACAGATGCTTTCTCTTTATCAGAGCAATCTGGATAAATATGGAGGAATGCAGTTTATTGTGATCGTTTAATAGTCACTTGGAATGATTGAAGATGGACTGGGGTGACTAACCGTAGACATAGAACACTGAAGACCAGCCGGTGTACTGGACCAGCATTCCTGCTAATGGCATGGCTATAACAGCTCCTGCATAGGAACCTTGAGACACAGATAAGTCCAAAAATGTCAATTGGATAGTATGAACAACAATACAGAGAGACCTACAGCACAAAAACAGCAGAGCCTGTGGTATTGACTATACAATACTAGTTATTAAAGTAGCAGCACTGTGTTAGCACATAGTACCACTCCACATTGGCCACATTACATTACATTACATTACATTACAGGCATTTAGCAGACGCTCTTTCCCAGAGCGACTTACACAACTTTTCACATAGCATTTTACATTGTATCCATTTATACAGCTGGATATGTACTGAAGCAATTCAGGTTAAGTACCTTGCTCAAGGGTACAACGGCAGTGTCCTACCCAGGAATCAAACCTATGACCTTTCAGTTACAAGCCCAGTTCCAAACTCACTGTGCTACACTGCCGCCCGCACATACACACTGCAGATAAATATGGTAGTCAAAAGCACTGGCAGTGTGTACATGGCCATTATAACTATTAGCATAATTAGCCGCAGAAAAAAAACCCAACATTTAATCTGGAAACCTACATAGCAAATTATTGATGACTCACCACAAAATGCTGTCGTCGCCAGTCGACTTCTTTCAAGAGGGGGCGCCCATTTGGCCCAGATTCCATGGCAGGCTGGGTATGACACACCCTAAGAAAGAGGGAAGTGGGGCACAGAAAACAAGTGTCACTGAAGGAGCATCTCACCCTTGACCACTGATAAAGACTGGGAAATGAAATCCTGCCTGACACAGTTACATAGTGATAATGAGGCGAAAGGGCAGAGAATGGCTGCAGGTTTGTGTCAACGTTACATGTTAAATCCCATCCAGATGCACAGGATACAGAGTTGATGCACCTCAAGGTCAGCACACGCTGGACACCGAGCAGACAACAGACTCAGGATAGTACGGTACCTCCACAAGTCCCTGACATATCCTGACTATGATGACACAGCCAAAGTGAATTCGTGCTGCTGATGGGATCAACATGTTGAGGGTGGAGGTGGCCACTATAGCGAACCCAAACACTCTGAGAGAGAGGAAAGAGAACAGGGGAGAGACAGAAGGATAATAAGAAATGATAGGTGTGATAATGCAGTGAGTAGAATAAAGACCTAATGATGACAGTGAAATTTTGCTTACCTGTTGGCAGCAAATTTCTGACAGATGAACCCGCCAGGTATTTGGGTAACAATGTATCCCCAGAAGAAAGAGCCATGTATCATCCCCACTGTCTCAGGATCCCATGCGAATTGTGCATTCTGTACAGAGAAATTCAACTGAATCAGAACTTCTGGCCAAGAGAGATTATACATTACAACACGAGCAGAGCCGAATGTAAAAAAGAAAGTGAATTTCACTAACTCAAGAACTGGGCTTTCTGCAAAGTGAACTGAAGCAGTCCACTCCTGATGCATATACTGATCTCTGGTGCTTAATTTACTGGGTAATACTGCACACATTGGTCATTCTTAAGCAGTATCATGACATCTCCACTCTGACACTTGACAATATTTCCTTTACCCTCCACTTTCTGCCTTTTCAGTAAATGACTTGTTTCTCACTGATGGAAGGGAGAGAGACAAAGACTAATCTGTTCCTTCTGAAAAAGAACAATCATTGATAGAACCATCATTCACTTCATTTGTGACTGACATTTTTGTCAGTCCCGCTTTTGTGGTGTTTGTTTATGCAGGGTCACTTCTGTGCACTCAACTTTATTTCATATATATACACAAGATTATATGCACAGGCATAATTAAATTCCAGTTAAAACAGTGCTTTAACATATTTTACAAATACTTTTTCACATTTAATGAGAAAATATTCATAGGGTTTTACTGAGTACTTGAAACATGTATGCAGCATCTATGGTGACCCATTGCTAACTGATAACTGATACTAGGTTGGTAACATTATATATAGGCTAGGAAGTATGCCTTTTACAACCATCAATATGACTCTTTTTGTATCTTATGTGTTACAATGCTTCTTGTATATTTTCACAATATACCATGTCATTTTACTTGTGAGCTTTAAACAAAAATATAACAGAGCTTTAAACAAAAATATTGTGGATTTAAAAATTACTCAAATGGACACTAGTACTGCTGTCAGTAACTCCCAACCCAGTTTTTTTCACATTGGACTTACCACCAACACGTGCTTGTTCCCTTTCACGACTGTGTGGTTGTTGACCATGCTGACGATGGCCACTCCCAGGTTGCAGCGGATGCCGAAGGAGATGCAGAAGCCGATGCCAGAGAGGATGGCGATGATGTAGCGCCGTGGCAGGCCAAAGCAGGTGCAGTCCACCACAGGGAGCTCCTTCTCCTCGACAAGCTCAGGCCGCCCTTCAGCTGACAGCTCGATCGTCTCGCCATTTGCCTGACGCTTCTCCAACACCCTGGAGGAAAGAGAAGTTCAGCACTTGTGCTCAGTGATTTGCTGGATATCAGGAATGGTGGAGTAGATGGCTTGAGACAGTTAAAGTGTAGCATACACAGATGAAATGTGAGATAAATAAAAGCGAGTACTTCCGAAATATAAAGTTTGTAGAATTTACAATTTTGCAATTTAGTAATTTAGCAGATGCTTTTAGCCAAAGAGATTTATTTATTTAGTGCCGCAAAATAGAACAAAGAAGATAATATGTGCGTTTGCTCAATCAGATGAGGAGAACAGATGCAGCTAATGTAGCCACCCATGTGATATTTTGGACCAACTGAAAACAATCTCCACATTTACATTGGTGGGAGGACTGCAAACATCTCGGCTAGTTCAGCCAGTGGGAATGTGCACACTGTGGTAGCCAAAGTCAACGTGGAGTTTTGTTTTCTCCACGTCATTTTACATCGTTGAGTTCATACGAATTAGCCGAAGTTAGTTTCCGCAGCAAGTATACTCCCAGCTGAATTGTTACACTTCTTCTTAATGCTAAGCACCCTATCACATCGTCCCCACATGTTTGTCTTACTTTCCACTGACTGCTGATCACCCACTCTTTCCTGTCTACTGGTAGGCATTTGCAGTCCTTCTCAGAACTTAAACCTTAATTGCTCTGTGCAAACCAACATGATTTCTCCGTGCTTTCCATGATTTCACTGTGCTAGGTATGTTTATGCCCTTCCCATCAACTGCCTCACAGCACGAATGTGGGCAGTATCAATCCCGCCCTTTCAGTACGGTAATGACCAGTGGCATTTCACCTTTCCGGACAAGGTTACCCTCAGTCTGTCCTGAAACAGAATTCTGAGACAGAGTAAGCCCTTGCATAGGACTGTACTGTGGATATGGCAGCTGATTTACTCTTTTGCTGCAGTTTGCCAAGATGTACCTAAAAGAGCCGGCAGAGTTCTGGAAAAAGGCCATGTGGACAGATGAGACCAAGATTCACTTGTATCAAAGTGACAGCAAGAAAAAAGCATGGAGGCCGAAAGGAACTGTCCAAGAACTAAAACGCCCTTAACTGTGAATTATGGTAGGGGTGTGATGGTTTGCACATGTATGGGTGCCACAGGTACTGTCTCATTTGTCTTCATTGATGTTGTAACTTCTGATAGCAGCTGCAGAATGAATTCTGAAGTGTACAGAAGCATCTTAGCTACTCAAGTTCAACTTAATGCTTCCAAACTTACTGGACAGTTTTTAAAAGCCAAAAATTCTTGACTGTCCCAGTCATTCACCCAAACGGAATTCAAGTGAGCATGCGTTTTTATGCTAAAGAGAAAACTTAAGGCAAGTAACCCCCAAAACAAGCAGGAACTGCAGATGGCTGCAGTACAGACCTGGCAGAGTATTACCATAGAAGATGATTAGCACCTAATAATGCCTATGGGTCACACACTTCAAGCAGTCATTACAGGCAAAGGTATGCAACAAAGTACTAAACATGAATGATTTCATTTACATAACATGAATATGTCCCCATTATGGTGACCTGAAATGGCGGGGGGGGGGGGGGGGGGGGGGGTGTATAAAAAGTGCTATGATTTCTGAAAACAAAGCTGAAATCCAAAATCTAAAATTGTGGGGTACAGGGACAAATAAATAAAAACTGTCTTGGTCCCAAACATTATCGAGGTCACTGTATATACAATCCATGTACTGGTCGCAACTTTGTCATCCTTTTTATTTAAAGGAAGAATTAGTGGACGCTGCTTTCATAGATTTTCATGATCAGTGCAATGGCATTTATTTCAGACTCAAACACAGCAGGAGGTAACATCAGAAGCACATCTTTCTCAGTGCAGATATTCACATTTCATGCCAAGTCATGTAAGATGATGCTTTATGTCAGCAGATTAAGAAGTGGACTCCATGCATGCTGCTACCTTTGAACTATGGCAGTGTACCGAGGTGTAATTGCCGGGGCTGTCATGTGGTGAAGGGTCCTGCTGGCATCCACCTGAGTTTGCGCAGCAGAGCCACATCAATCAGTGGTCTAATGGCAGGCCGCCTGTGCCCTTACTGCACGCTCTTCGCCTCATTCGCTCACCTCACTGGGTAACTGGATCACTGTGCCTGACTTGCAACAAACTGTGGCTGTGTCTGCCTCCCCTCCTAAAAAAATATCAAATAGGAATATGCCTGTGTGCAGGTCATGTGGGCACCAGGAACACATGCTATGGCCATACGTTACTGGGTCTAGATAGGAACCCTGCTGGGAAGTGTGGGGGTGGAGGAGGGAGATGCCGCAGTCATTGCTGTTATACATTTGCGGCAAACGCAGCACCTCACCCATGTTGTAACAGCCAGGGTTGTGCAGCCATGTTAATTGATTCCACACACTGAGTGTCCCACTGGAGGAAATCAGGCCACTTGATTAAGTAATTATGTATGCTCACACATGTACTGCTCACACGCATCCAGTGTGCAATGTTCTGCAGTGATGTCCCATCCACTGAGAGGATGTTTTTCTTACAGATCTTCCAACCATTTCCGCTGAAGGCACAGACAACCTGAGTTGTTAGAGTGGCGGTTTCTGTTCCTCATTTCTAAATTGTTAATCCGGGGTGGAGCTGTCACTTTTCCCAAAAAATGAGTTTGAATGAATCATATAAATAAGAGAAATTTGTTCAAATTTTCTACCGTCCAAATATTAATGAAATGTTTCCGAAATGTATCATTATTATGGGCCAGTTTTAATTTCCCATTAATTCATGAACTAAACCTAAAAAACACCTTTTAAAAACACCTTTTAAAAATGTCTGAGTTATTCTCCTCATTAACCTATACGGATGTGCAAATAACACATCAGTATAGGATAATGATAACTCAGACATTCTTGGACCTTGATCAAATATTAATAGCTTTCATTGAGGATAAATTATTCATTTGACTCCCCTCCCACTGTTTTTGTTTTTTCCCCTCATTTTCAGTTCCGTCTCTCATATATTATTCCAGAGGACACTTCTGAAGAGTTAGGAATAGTCATTGATGCGCCAATCTAGTGTAGGTGAAAATTATGGAAATAAAATATTACCATAGTTTTTCTGTTTATCTTTTCACTCTTTTTGAGGCTACTTCATTTCCCATCCCCCTCTTTCCTGTTTCTCCTTCTGCTGTTTTACGGTGTCTTGCTCAGTCTGCACCTAAAGCAGATCCTTTTTAATCCCCTCGTCTTTCTCTGTCCCTCAGTAAATCACTTGTAACACGCGATCAGTGCAAGTCGAAGACAGGAGGGTGAGGGGGTCCACACAAAAAACATACTTTCATAGTACAGTTTTTCACCTGACACTGCACCAATGCTCAGACAAAAGGCAAAGCACTGTAAACTACCTGATTAAACATAGCTTAGGAAACAGAGATAACAGAAAAGAGCAGACAAACACTGACCTGATCGAGACAACATAACCTTTTCAGCGAATGCATGACATGTCCTAAGCCTGTAAAGTCATGCACTACAACTGCGAGATTAAATGGACAGCACTGATATCCAGGGCTGCAAATTGACTGCCAAAGGAAACAAGGATCAAAGCTGTCTGGATCAAACATGGCTTCCATTTTGAACATTTCAGGGACAGAGAGGACATGAGAGGACAAGCAGTATTGATACGTTTTGATGTATTGATACATTGATACAATATTGAAACAAGCCTGCTTTAGATTCATGCCATCAGCACACTCCACCCCCAATGGAGTATTTTTCCATTGAAACCAAAGACGTGTATCAATTAGTCATTTTCGTTCTTTACGACTATGTGGCATGATGGAGCCAATCATGCAGTTTATATCCAAATATTATATATATCCAGAGCAAATTCTGTGTTTTCTGTCTGTGTTTTTTAAACCACACCAATTGTCTAAATCTCCAGTTATTTAACACAGAGCACAAATATATACAGCATTGCCGCTCACAACCCAGTAAGCACAGCTGCCAGGCAAGCTGTCGAATCAAAACAAACTAAAATAGCACACCATGACATTGTTAACTACCTATGTAGATAATCAGTGAAGCAGAGCTCAGAATGAATGTTCACTACCAAGAAAAAATAATTTCCCCTTTTTTTGTTTTGAAAGAAAAAATACTTTAACTTAGAGAGAAATGTAAGGATAAATGTTGGATGAATCAAGGTCTTTAAGGATCAGTAGATCAAGGTCTTTAAGCATCAGTAGTGATGACAAGAATCTCAAAATCCCAAAAGTGAAGATTCATCAGTCATTAGTTATGTCAGTCATGACTGCATTTAAAATGCTACTTTGGAACAAGCACTGGGTTTTGTATATGTAGTCATAGCTGCCAACAGAAAAGAAACATTTTAAAAATCTAATTCCATTTTGAATCAACCCCAGCCGTAGTTACTCTAGCTATTAATTAATCCATTAAAAAGTAGCTTAACATTCCAAACATCACCTTGTACAGTCCCTACATGTTTCGAAGTAAAATCCCTATGCCATTTTTACAGCGTAAAGAGAGAGTTTAGGCAGAAGTGATAGAATGGCCATTTACAGAATATCTGAATTATTAGTGTCATAAAACACAATCATGGGGCCAACAAAAGCTGCAGGGAAGGTGTTCTGAGGCTCAAGGTCACCTTACACCCCTGCAGTAAGGTGAAGCTTCCTGATGTGGACTAGGTTCCTCTCCTAGACGCTTCCGTTTCCCTCAACGGTCTATTCGTTCATGCAGCGACCAAAGTGATTGCAAGTTTTAAACGACTGGATGAGGAGAGGCCCACTCGGCAGAAACACCCGCCTCTTGCCTCAGATGCAAGACACCAGGACCGTCGCGCTAGGGCTAAAACTCCTGTTGGGGCTGTCCCTTCAAAATGGTGGTGCGCACTGCCATCGCCCCATTACATCAAAAGGGAAAACGGGTTCTAACGTATCTAGACGACTGGCTCATTTTAGCCCCTTCCCAGGAGCTTTCAAACACATGCAGATGCTGACATCCCACCCACATCAAAGAACTGGGGTTCACCATCAATCGTTACAAAGTGTTTTCAGGCTCGAGCTGAATTCACTGTTGGTGACGATGCACCTCTCGGGAGAGAACTGCTCCCCTGCGAGACTGAGTTTGCCAGGTCGCTGCATCAGTGGGATCACGACTGTGCGCCTGTTGAGACTTAACAGCGTTACCAATGCTGTTGGGATCCCGCTGGGTTTGCTACGCCTGAGACCAGTACAACTGTGGCACAGGCGAATGCAATTTGAATACATGAGTGACCACACAAAGCTGTTTTGCATTCCACAGTCATTTGGAAGAGCTCTCTCGCACTGGCAAAATGTCCAGATGCTGAGTGCTGGTCTACCATGGGCGGCATCTCCTCTCATGTTCCTGTGTAGATGCCTCCACCAAGCCTGCAATGGCATGACGACGAGTGGGTTGTAGGACCCTCCTCTGCCTCATATCAATGTGCTGGAGTGCTGGCTTGCATTATAACCTTCTGAACCCCATCTTTGGGGCAAACGTTCTAACGCTCTAAACATGACAAAGCAGCAGTTGTTTATATAAACCAAAAGGGCGACATCAAATGTCCACATCTATACTGGCTGGCAATGAGGACCTGATTGGGCGGGTTCAGTCCCTTTGGGCACTGCACATCCTAGGACAGCTGAACCACAGGGCAGATTTCTTGTCCTGGGGTGGCCCCTCCCCTCTGGAATGGTGTCTTCATCCACTTAAGGTAGCGGAGGTTTGGTCACGCTTTGGAAAACTGTGACCAAAGCATCACAGAGGGCGGGGTCAGTTTATTCACTCCCACCCATTGAGGTTACGTCACACGGCCTGGCGCCTGTTGGGTGTGGCTCACGAATATGGGGTTAAGTGAGGCAGCTATAAACACTGTGTTTATACAAGCTATCCACCCTGTGTTCCGTAGTGGGACATAACGGTGGCATTGAAAGCTTTGTGCAGCCCTCCTTTCGTAGATTGGGAGGCTTTGTCTCTTAAGATGGCGCTGCTTACTGCGCTAGTTTCCACTAAGAGAGTAAGTGATTTATGCAAGGACTGTCTTTCCCTTTCAGGATCTGACAGAGTTGTGCCACAACCAAATCCTGCGATTGCACTTAAGGTTATCACCTCGTCCTTTTGCTCACGTGTTTTGGACCTGGTGGCATTTAAGCCCCCTCTGCATGACAATGAGAAAGACACTGTACTTCATAAACTCTGCCCAGTGCACGCTCTGTCTATGTATGTTTGATCTTCTCAGTCTATTTGACAATCAGGTCAGTTGTTTGTGTGTTATGCTGCTGCTGCTACCCGAGGGAAAGCTGCTACGTCACAAACATTTTCCCACTGGCTCACTGGCACGATTGACTTGGCAGGGTATGGGCATGCCCCCTCTGATGGGGCTCCGTGCCCCCTCTGATCGAGGCTTGGCAGCATCTCAGGCACTTTTTCGGGGGGTAAGCGGGCAGTAAATTTGTACAGGGGCATCTTGGAGTTTGCCACGCGCCTCAACATTTTTTTATCAGCTTGATGCAACAACCCCATCGGTTGCATATGCAGTTTTGAGCTCAGCATCCAACAGGAAGTAGCTGTTGCTTGAACAATTTTTATATAAGAGTCGCCTCTAACTGTGGCTAGAAGCACGCTTATATATATATATAAATATATTGACCATCTCCAGGCTTGGATATTCGGTAGCTGGGTTACATGAACTGAGCACTGGGCGTGGCTGTGGCCCCTCAGTTTGACCTGTCTCCCTTTTTTTACTTTTGGAAAAAGCTGTCTATTGAGTGAGAGCCCCCCCTTGATTGGTCATAACTTCCACTGTCTGTTTTTCTGCATCAGTGGGCTGATGTTGATGACAGAGTGTGGGGAATTTTGTTCCCATATGCATCTTAAAGCTTGCTAATACCGCATAGAACAACGAGTACCCTGGAGTTAGTTCAGTCACAGCACTATTTTCTCAGAGTGAATAAATACGCATATCTGTCTCTGATTCATTAAAATCTACGCCTCGCTGAAAATTGAACACAGTCCCCGAATGGTAGAGAGGAATTCACACATTCTGCATCTAATCCATTTTAGATACAAACAAAAAGCAGTCATCAGGCTAAGATGCACAGGAGACCGAACATTAAAGTGTAACTGGGATACCCAGTCTTGTCACAAAATTATTTTTCAAATATTTTCAAATATTTTTAAATTGGCAGTGACAGATGGATATGTATTGCACATGTACACATAAAATATTTCACTTTTCAACAGTGGAGGTAGTTTTATTATATCAAGCCACCAAGCAAGCTAACTATCAATCTTAAAATAATCAAAATTCTCTGGGAATGTAAATGAATTGTCAACCCAATTAACTGTCCACTTTGGCACATTTAATACAGTGATTCCAGCCTCTCTTGCTGTATCTTAGCCTCCTCCCCCCAATCTGTCACCCCCGGAATAGGATTACAATTACTTACCACTGACAATTAATTTAGTAATACAAAACAGCAAAAGGTGCCAACCTCTTCTTCCCTGTGCACATCAAAATGTGCTGTGGCGTCTCAGTGTAGGGAACCCCCCTTACTTAATGATGTTCATGATGACATGTTCATGTCACCCAAAGCAATGTCATCCTGCTGCATAATCCAGCAAATCAGGCAGTATTTGCTCTATCAGGCCTGTCCACACAAAAATAGAACACAAAAAAGTCATAAAAGGACACTAGCCATGGACAAAGGAAAATACTTAATGGGAAAATGTACCAACTTGAGCAAACACAAGGAATAAGAAACAAACAGAAGAGAAGGAAACTTCACAGAATTAACAGAAACTGAAAATTCACAAAACATAATTTTATAGAGATGTCAGGCTGTAACTTCCAATGAGACTATACATTATGCTTAAATTAATCTGTTCAAATTAATTGTCATCATCATCTGTCCTTCAGATGATATTCTGACTGCAGTATTTTTATATTTGCATATAAGAATTATGAATAAATACAGGTTGAATGGGGTCTATCACATCTGGCCATTTCATTGGAACTTTCCTCTCACAAGAAAGGCTGACACAATGGGGTTGCCAATGGGGAGCCTATAAGTTTCAATGTCACCTAAAGGTAGGGACTGTTCAGTCAGCCAAGATTCCCTTTGCATTGCTCTCTAGCAACCCCTGCTGGTCGATGAGCTGCAGAGGTTAAAGTATGAGCATGGCTGTATATGACTAGGCATTCCAGCTTGGGGTAAAATGTGGGTGTTGGGGGGGGGGGGGGGGGGGGATAAGGCTGGAATACAAGCTGACTCATGCAGTGACTGGGAGGGAGCAGGGAGATTGGTAGGGAACAGGGAGTGATTGAAACTACATTAGCTGTTACCCTTGAGGATCTCAGTTGCGCACATGCACACACACACACACACACCACGCACACACGCGCACACACACACACACACACACAGCGCCATTCATAGCTACAAAGACCTCAAACTCAGCACTAACCAGGCACTACTGCAGTGAGCACAGTTGGGAACAGCAGGACTCACTGGGGAAAGCTGCATCCTGGCAGCATAAACATAATAGTTGTCATTGACAGAGTTCATATTACAGAGTCATATTACAGAACCCAGTGCTTTTCCACCAGCCATTGCAGCCTAAACTCTGGGCTGTTTGCTCATCTTCAAAAAACTGATCCCAGTGCAAGTAAAGTGCTGATCACTCTAAAATGAAAAGGCCAGGATGTGGAACTATGCGCTTTATGTTAACATGCATCCAAAAATAATTTTACTTTGCAGCAACATCTTCCATTGTATGAGGTTGTGCTGTTACCCAAGCAGTCACAGAGATGGAAAGTGACTCAGGAGAGGCGTCTTGCCAGGTGTACCCCAGGTCAGGTGTGAAAGAGTGTTAATGCAGTCTCTCCGCTTTTAAACGGTTTTGTGTTAGCACATTAAATCTGTGTTCATTTTGATATTAACATGTTTTCATAATGGCAAAATGTAATATAGGTAGCAAAATATATGCTTTACATAATCTCATTTAGTAATTCTATTCTCCACGATAATACAATGATGTATATTTTTTGGCCTTTGGGAATCTGTCCATCCATCCATCCATTATCTATACCCGCTTATCCTGGGCAGGGTCACGGGGGGTGCTGGAGCCTATCCCAGCATGCATTGGGTGAGAGACAGGACAGGTCTAATACACCCTGGCCTTGGAAGAAGTCACTCATCTGAGTGAATATTTCTGAAGAAGACAGTATAAACAGCTTTGATTCCTAAGCAGAGGTCATGATCAATTAAAGACTTGATCTGATTTTATATCTAAATACATTCTCAAAATGTACTTATTATTATTCAGTATTATAAATACGTTTTAGGCTGGATTTTGAATAATAAATGTGTCATGTGAAATTGTGGGATGTGACCTCTTGATGGGGGTGGGTTATTTGAGGAAAACTTCAATCAATAGGCCTCAATCAATGGATTATGCTAGATAACTAATGTAGTTATTTTCTACAATCTTCTAGACCTGCTGCTGCCAAAGGTGGCAAGGGAAGACAAGGAGTGGGGGTTACATAGTATTTAACTCCTATATAAAGGAGTCTCCAAATGGCCTTTTGGAAACCCGCGTAGACATAGCTTACAAAAAACTATGCAGAATGCTCAATTTTGGTGGTATTGCCATCACATTTGAACCAGGATTTGCCAAGCACTGTGGCTGTGGCTCCATTGTGTTTCTAAACTCACCAGGCAGACCCATCTGTATCCATTCAAAAAGAACACACTGTGTTAGAGCTTCTTTTACTTTCTTTCCAAAATATTAAGAGTATATCTGACTCTTGGAAAACAAAATCCCAAGGGTTACCTTTCAGAAGAGACTGGGAATACATCTGTAGTCAAAAGGGTTTCAGAATAGTAACCATCTTATTTTGGTCATGCCATATTCAGTGTTTAGAAAGGAGGGCCATTCAGAAGGGGTTAATCCACTACAAAAGACACAAACACACACTTTAATTATAGCTTACATATTACTGTCAGTAATGATATATTGTTTATTACTGTTAGTAATATGTCGATGGTAACCTACATGTGATACGTAAGATGTATGGTAGATGAAATAGCGGCAATAATATGATGCTGCAACATAGTAATGACTAGCTACTGTCTTCTGTCGTTACCAAACATGATGAAGCTTGCTAACTGGCAATATAATTAACAATAGTACACATTTTTGTTATTTTTTTAGTAGTCTTGATGTGCCTAGTGTTTTCCACGATTAGTGATTTCATTGCAGTATCTGGTCTACCCAGCTAATGTGCTCTTGTATCCATACTATGGATACCGTCTATGTTTCCCC
Organism: Anguilla anguilla; assembly: GCF_013347855.1. Classification (NCBI taxonomy): domain Eukaryota; kingdom Metazoa; phylum Chordata; class Actinopteri; order Anguilliformes; family Anguillidae; genus Anguilla; species Anguilla anguilla. Next base: position 42,223,362 of record NC_049202.1, read on the forward strand.
ACCTTGTCCAAGGACAGAGGATTCTCATCAAAAAGGGGCCACGGAGAGCACAGAAGAGCAAGCAAGTCCACTGCGCTAGTGAGCTAGCAAGCTAATATTGTTCACAGTTGGACAGCAGCTTCCCCAAATCTCTCTTTGACATGAGTTTGGTCAATGCCCCCTTCACCTATGTCGGAGCTCCTGTATCTCCAAATTCTAATTACCCGCTCATTGCTGTTTTTCAAAAATGGGGAAGGGCTGAGGTGTACAGCACCACAAGGTGTACAAAAATGGGGAAGGGTTGAGGTGTAGGGGTGTACAAAAATGGGGAAGGCTTGATGTGATGTGTGTTGAGGCATTACCACCTTTTGCTGCTGATACCTCTGTACATAGATTGCTTTGTCCAGCCACACAGAGAGAATTAATCACTTATACTTAGATCTGTTAAATGAGCTAAATGTTGTTTTGAGGTGGAATTTTCCTTTTAAGTACATGATATAACTTGCTGCTTCTTTTTACACCACAACCCACAAGCCAAGCATGCACAGATATGAGCTGTAAGAAAATGCACAACTTTTGCAGGCAGACCACGACTGTTGTTAGAGAGCAATGAGATGCAAACCCTAGCCAACTAAACCTTGCATTTGGTGCTGGCGCAGTTGGAATTCAATCCAAGATCATGGGGCCCATCCATGCACTAGGACAGTGACTTAACAGGATGAGCCATCTAGCGGCCCCCAAGACATTCATATTTCAGTGAAGCCATGAAACAGTGCTATAAATACTCATCCTTTTCATTTGGGGGTGGTTGCAGCCAGCACAGATACAGCGCTGAGGAAAAAACCAATAACACAATCAGACGATCCCAGGCATTGCCTTACATTGTTCTATTAAAATCACAAATCAAAGAAAGGTGAAGTGTGTGTGTGTGTGTGTGTGTGTGTGTGCTATTTTATTTCACACTTACAGTAATGTTATCCTTTCAATAAAGTAAGTTTTGTACTTCACTTTTTTCTGAGTGCATTCTAAAAGCTGTGAAAGGATGAAAGGACACTATAGCTGTCGCTAGCACCAGAGTACTGTAAAAGATGTATTACAATAGACAGATATTCTAGGTGCACTATGAATGTATGTGTACATAAATCATACAGTGCCCTCCAAAAGTATGGTAACAGTAGAGTGAAATTTGTTATTTCTGCTATATACTTAATGCATTTGGATATAAGATTAAAAGATGAATGTGAGGCAAAAGTGCAGACAATCAGCTTTTGTTTCATGGTATTTACATGTCATACAATTTTACAGAAACAACTGTTTTTCTGTTGAGTCCCCCCATTTCCCCCCTATTTTAGGAGAGCAAATATAATTGGACAGTGGGCTCCTCAGCTGTTTTTTTGTTTTTTGTTTATTGCATCATTAGTGCATACACAAGAAAGCTAACAAAAGGTTGGGTGCTGATTGAATGAATGGAATTAGGATTAGTATGGAACTGGAGTCTGTTTGTGTTGTCTCTCAATATAAAGACCAAATAAGACCAATGCCAGTAAAGCAGGCCATCCTAGGCTGAAAAATCAGAATACATTGATCAGAGCATGGGGAAAACAAACCCTTTATAGACAACAGCATATTTTACTGGAGTCCCTGGGTTTAAGTACCTGGCACAAACACAGGACACAACCCTCATATCAGTATTGCAGAGCTCTTGCCTTTGCAAAGCATATTGTGCTCGTTGCTGTAGGGTGACACATGTAGGCTGCTGACACATATTTGGTGTGTCTGATTCATCTGTTTGATGTATTGTTAGGAAGCAAGTATGGACTGGTGAGCTCAGCAATACCAAAGGACATGACTATGAAAGACTACTCTAGTGGATGACTGAAGAATATTTGTCAACCAGATCAAGAACACACAGAATGTTGGCATAGATGTGTCAAAGATTACCATAAAAAGACTACACCAGTATAACCTCAGATGGTTCTGTCCACTGATAAGCCTCAAGAACAGAATGGCCAGGGAAGAGTTTCCTAAAAAGTATTTTTTTTTAAACTGTAACATAGTCTTATGGACAAATGAGACGAGTATTAATCTGTACCAGTGATGGAAAGAGGAAAGAGTGGATAAAGAAAGGAACTGCTCATGATTCAAAGCACCCTTCATCTGTGAAACATGGTGGAGGTAGTATTAAGGCTTTGGAATGTATGGCTAGACCTGGCTAACTTGTGTTCATTGATGATGTGACTGAAGGATGAATTCTGAAGTGTATAGAAGCACGTTATCTGCACAGTTGTAACCAAATGCTTCAAACTCAATGGATGAAACTTCACCTTGCAACAGGACAATGACCCCAAACATACTGCTAAAGCAACCAAGGAGTTATTCAGGGCCAAAAGCCAAAATGTGGAATGTCTTGACTGGCCAAGTGAGTCATCTGTCCTGAATCCAAGCGAACGTGCATTTCACTTGCTGAAGACGGTTATGCAGGCAACCCCAAAAACGGAGATTAGGAATTAATTATTTTTCTTTTTGTTTCGTTATGAACAAAAACGGTATAATAATGTTTTTGTTCCAGTGTTCAGCCAATATAAATTAATGGAATAACTGTTAGAACAAAATATAAAAAAACTGGTCAAAAATGTTTTCATGATGACATCACTGGCATCTAAACAAGTAAAGTGCCACAAAACTGTGGAAGTGTTGTCGTAGCAATGGTAAACAAGCCCAAAATTCAGAAGAACTTCTAATTATTCCTGGTGAGTCTTTCTGAAAGATGTTTTCCGTGGAGTCAGCAGGCCTAAAGCTGGCACATTGCTGAACATTTGGGACCTCTCTATCAACCTATGCTAATTTGGTAAATTCTTCATTGCCCTTGTTTTCAGCGTACAAAGGAACATTTCCACAAAGCCTGAAGCAATTTGATAACCCTACATCACTTCCTTTTTGTAACGGTCTGCTGTATTCAGAATAAAGTACATGTAACTATATTTCAAACCTGTGCCAAGGCCAAATATGGCCAGCAGTCCTGCAAGAGACACAATTGGCTTTGTGTCGTCCAAGGGATATATGGGAGGGATTTAGTCGGTGGGGATAGCAGTGTTTATTGCTCAAGCAACCCCTATTGACCAGGCCGATGGCTTGTTTTCTGTGCACACTTATGATCGGGTCATCTCCGCCCCCGCTCTGCATGTGTGCAGTTTGTGTCTGTGGGGTGAAAAGAAGCAGCTGGCTGACACCGTGTGTTTCGGAGGAGAACCACAAGTTTTCTTCACTCTCCCGAGCCTGCAGCAGGGGACATACATGAACACGCTTGTACAAAGCTCATGAATTGGACATTCAAAATTTGGGTGGGATAGGACATCCAAAATAAGAAAATTAATAAAAAACCTATAGGACAAAAAGACAGCCTCGCTCTATGAGCGATACAGGTGCTGTGTCCTAAAGTACAATAGGGTGTTTCTGTGCTCTCTGAAACGGACTGCGTCTCAACGGGACTCATTTACCTAGGATGAGGCATCTTCCTGACTACATGCACTCAGACACACACCGTTCACTACACGCATACTTCATTTATATTCCAGGAGATTTAAACTGAACTGGACAAACTGCAGCAGAGGAAAGATCAGACACACTGGTAAAACCAGAGCCACTATATAGAGTCAGAGGTTTTCACCTGTGATATAACATAAAGAGCAGGTATTGTATATGGACATTAAAATACACTCAGTCATTCAAATGACAAACAATAAATGCATAGTCAAGAGTTGAGGTGAATCAATAAGACAAAAACATATAGAACAATGAAGAAAACAATGAAGCAGATCATTTATTTGCTTATCAAGCAGTTGTATCCAGGACTGCTAATCTGCCTATAATGCATACCTATAAACAAAACTGCACATTGCATGTTAGATGTCCAGAACAATGTTAATGCTCCTTGTATAAGTTTACAGCAACAGTGTCATTAGCTTTGAGGCGTGTGCAGTGCTCTACATACTATATTACACATTATCCACTCATTTTAACATAAAGTACAAGGTGTGCTGGGAAATGTAGTATATACTATGGCAGTAATAAACTTTATAGATTTTAGGTAGATTTTAAAGGAGTATTTATTACAGTATTATTCTGATAAGTTGAAAGACTGGCAAATAAAGACAGTGAGGGATACATCAAATTGATACACAAAATGAGCAAATATCCAGAGAAATATCCTGAAATGTCCAGAGTGCATGCACAGCTTTTCATCTAAATCTGCAAGAAAGCCATACTTTTACTCCTATTCTACTATGTACTTACAGACATGTACTGGGGCACCACCAGATATTTTGGGCCACATGAAAAGATCACATATTGGGACCCCCAACGCTAGGCCACACTATTCCTTTCACAATTACAGAACAATTTTTCGAGGGGGCCTGTCACTCTGTCCTCTTGGAATCATTCCTCAGCAAACAGCATTGCTGGACATATATGAGTCAAAGCATACTACAGCCAATGTCTCCCTGCATTGACAGGGTGTGTGGTGATAACATTGTTGTAGAGAGGACAAGATTGTAACACCAGGATGCACACCAGTATACAACACATACACACACACACACACACAGCCCTGCCATAAATAATGCTCTAAGCATTACAAAATACTGAATGACATTACGGTTTTGGATAGATGATTTCAATTTTTAATGCAAAATGAAGTATCATTGCAGAGGAACAAAAGTACGTTTAGGAAGTCAAGAAAAAATGTCCATATTCACTATTCATCTGGGTGACATACTGATAATCTACTGTAGATAAACGCTTTTTTAAATTAAACAATCAAACAGCCAATTCATACACATGCAAAATGTGTATTAACTTGTTTAACTTGTAAATATGTGAAGTCTCCATTCCCTAACACTTGGCTGCATGATGCTCTGTTGAGAAACATTAAAGCTCTGATGCTGTTGGTGGGAGTTGATAGTGGAGTGTGGGTCAGGTTACACATTAATGTAATTCCCTGGAACCGCGGTGGGGGAGGGGCCTGCTGAAAATATACTTTAATGGAAATCTGAATGATTCAATTTGGGCAGAACACTTAGTGTGTCTTTATAATGTCCTACAGGTGCACACACACACACGCACGCACGCACGCACATTCGTAAACACACACACACACACACACACACGTCTACAGGCCAGTGCATTGAACTGAGGAAATAATACTGTCTCTCTGGCATACAGCACCCTACATGTGTCACCGTACAGTATCGACCACAATATGCTTTAGAAAGGCAAGAGCTCTGAAATACTGATATGAGGATTGTGTCCTGTGTTTGTGCCAGGTACTTGAACCCCAGGGGCTCCAGTAAAATATCCTGTTGTCTATAAACGGTTTTGTACTTCACAATGTGTTCATTGTAAGATATTTAGCCCTTCATAATGTCTCCTACAAACATAAATTATGTGAAAATTAAATTAAGCCTTTTGTCGATGTTTCTGCTTTAGAGATGCATATCTTGTCTTAATAATACTGTTAATGGATGTTTTCCCTTGGCATTGTATGCAGGGTGCTACTAATATGGATACCCCTGAATGGTTTTTAAAGTGTTGTACTGTGACCTTCAGAAGCTGGCCTGGCATGCTCTTGCTGTATGAACCTGATGCATTGAGAGATTCCTCAGTTTTCAGTATGGTAATAGTTTCAGGTGGACCCTCTCTTCCCTGTTGTCTATACAGGAAGTGTACCACCATAGTGTGAGAAGGAACCCTGAACTCAAGACTACTATTGTCCCTTACTCTATGAAATAGTACAATCCATGTGAAAAGGAGAACCAAAATATTCAAGTTCATTTAAAGACAGTATTTTAAGAATACTGAACAGAGATCACAAAAAAAGTCTGAGACTGGAATGTAGTGGGAAGAGGGTACCAGGTTGTTAGTGTCCTGACAAAGGTTCAGTATTTGCTTACTCTGCTGAGTTTATTATAGTAACTCTGAGAGCTTTCTGATTGGGAGAATATATAAATAATAGATGAGTTGCTGACGGTGACCAGAATGGGGGATCACATTACTGACTGCAAGTGAAAGCACACATGCGCACACTCATTGCGCATCAATACATCTGCGACACTAGCCATATATAAATGCCATAAATGTGCTATATATGTACGCATGCCCATATGTGTGGAGAGTATTCTATGCAACTTAATTGCAAAAACAGTCATGTATTTATGCCGTTACAACATATACATATATGGATTTCTTACTGCATGATTGTTGTCATACATTATATAAATGTCTACTCACAATAGACATCCTAATATACTGATATATGCAACACTTTGCATAGCCTGCATCAAGGCTCATTATATTAGATATAGTAGTCTAATTGTGAAATCCATTAGACATAAACATGAGCAATAACACAGAGATAGAACTACACGTAGGTTCCTATACAATCTCTACATCTGATATCGTTCATATTTAAGATGTAGCCTACCACTATATACCACTGTTTTAGTAATCAAAATCTATAGGAAACTAAAGGTTGTGTGGTTTTAACGAGCATTATGAGCATAATAAACGATATTTTGAGAATCCGAGGGGAAGTATGAAATAATTCGGCTAATCTAAATGGCATTTAAGATAACCTAAATGACAGGTCTAACTGTTATACTTTTCTCAGAACGTTCCCAAGAACGATTCTCATGCGTGAATGATTTATAGCCCAATTCCACGTTATTCCCTACGTCATACTACATAGCTTAGGCTATATATTAATTGGATTTTTAAAAAACATGGGTAGGGTAGAAACTTAAGCGAAACATAATGCATTATTTGCGAAACAAAATTGCTAATTCGATCCCATAGTCCATCCCCAACTAAATTCACTTCAACATTCTAATGGAAATTTGGTCACATGGGCCTTACTGAATAGTCGAGTGTGCTATTATTAAAATCATGCCCTGAATTTCCTTAGTGAGGGTCCATTGGCTCCAGCCTGCAGTGAAAAAAACGATGCCAACAAATAACAAAATAGCCTAAGAGACAGACAACTGAGAAAAATAGTGACATGTCATTTGTTGAAATAAAACTAACATTAACCACCGTTGTTGTCTATCTGGATTGAGGGACCGTTGTAAAAAAAAATTCTAGTTGGGCATGTTTGCAGCGCAAAACAAGTTGATGCGCGTGCACCTTTAGGCCTACGTTCCCGTAATCCCAGGAGTGGAAACCTGAGGGGGAGGGGATGGAGACATTTACTAGACGGGATACACAGGCGTGTGGGGGGAAAGCGGTGAGGAAGTGACAGAAAATAAAGGGAGGGCTAGTTTGGGGATTTGCGTGGACCGACAGCTGGGCATGGAAGCAGGCTATTTCGGGAGAGGATTTACGAGTTTAGTCGCTTCCTCAAATCCCCAGAGAGTGCACTACAAGACCATGCACACAATCATCTATCAGTGCGTTAATGGACCATACGCTTCACCTGATATTCTATAGACTATTCTATAGGTTATTTGAACATGTATTTACATTTATTCTAAGCATTATGAATATTTAAAGATATGATTCAAAGGAGTCTAGCATGAAAGAGCCGACTAAGTCTAGTCACACTGCAATTAGTATAATTCGCTAATTAGCGAAAACCTTTCAGTTTTGTAGCCTTTGTAGGCCCAGTGACAACCGATTTGTTCAGTTATCGTAAAATAGTGATTTCAATTAAAATTAATATAGAAATATTCATGCATTAAGCCAAAATGTAGGCTTTTAAAAGACTACACGAGATTTGTATCATAATAAACTGATTGTCCGTTTATTTGTGCTGGAATAGACAGGGTAGGCTAACATCTTTTTTTTCCTTTTTGGAAGTTGTCGAATACAAGTTTAGGCCATCTGTGGCTTTTGGAGGTTATTAAAAAAAGCCAACATTAATGTTCAAACAAAAGCCTACGGTAGACTATTGGGAAAGCAGAGTACCTTTACTATATAAGCTATTCAATACACTGGAAAATTGTGGGTTTTAGGAAAACAAACTTTTTCATAATCTCTCTTTACAGCTACATTGTAAAAAGTAGCAATAATGCATTGTGCTAGCAGGGATTGGATTTATGTGACTCAAGGTTCACTTCAAATAATTGCAAAGATGTCTGTGCTACTGATATTAAAGCACTGTAGGCTACTGTATTTAAATAAATTCCAGTAACCCCAGCCTAGTAACATAGACAATAAATGCCCTTGGATTCATGTCAATTATTTTAATACATTATTGTATAGCCACCATTTCGTATAGAGAACATTTTCAGATTTTAATTCTGCGCAACGATTATATGGCCTATTTAACTGTATTATTGTTTTGGGGTGGGCCTATTTCAATGCATTATTTAAATAAATAATTCCAAAATTTAAATATTATTATTATTATTATTTTAAACTAATTGCTAGGCTATAAACGGTGGCAGATGCAATGTTAAATTATATAATAACTAATGATCACTTTACAAATTACTAATTGCGAATGATGCAGCCGAACTGCTCAGTGATAGGCCTACTAACATCATTTTGGCAGTAACATTATGGTAGGCTACATTATGGAATCGTTGCGGAACTTTCTATTCCTGTAGCCTAATATTTACTGTACATATGCTACAGAAATAAGCTTTTGAATGTTCTGATTCTTGAATATATCAGTCGGAAGATATCAATTTGTTATTTTTAATTTTTTAATTTAATTTTTTCACTATGTTACTGTATTAATATGACAATTTGTGTTTCAAATAGGGTAGAGAATGCCGAATTTCATTCACTTAATGGCGTAGAATAAGCTACCTTGAACCTAACGGGAACTTATAGAAGTCATGTATAGTGAATTAAGCATTAACAAAAGTATAATTAAAAATATAAATTAGGTACAGCAATTGATTTAAACAAGGATCATATTTAAACCCCCGTAACCTATTACAGACAAGTCTGACTGAGTATCCTCCGAGTACACTACCCATTGACGACACCGAGTTGCCAAAGCATTTTATATTTGGCCATAAACTCAGGCGCATAAGTGGAATTAAATGTGTTAGAATGGTACCGTTAGAAACTAATGACATCTTGTAAGACGGCATATGATGCAATAGACCAACCTAAATTAAAGTCAGGAACGAAAATCATTATAAGCCAGTGAATGATCTCAGGTGATGACATTGTCTGCGCGACACATGGACATTAATAGGCCCTGAGTAAAGATAATCTAGTTAGTACTGCCCTACCGTTTGACACCACAGACTCCATATTAACAACTTCTCAGAATATATTCAATACGTGTGTTAAAACTACCATAAGGGCGCGAGCATTAAAAGCAAAGCAGACAATAGGCTAATTAATTCCATAAGGAATGATTCCACAAGCTTCAAGGGGAGGGAAATATGTTATCATAGGAAGTATGATTTGTTTAAGCTATTTTAACAGACGATAACATAAGGTCTAATGCTAAGTGAATAAATCAGTTAATTTAATAAATCTCAATTGACCTTAGTTGCAGTGCAAACTATTGTGTATATTATTTCTGACGCAAATTTACGGCCGCCTTCCAGTAAAAGGGTCGGTTACATTTAAGGACAAACATTATCAAGAAAGAGCATATCCACGATACTTTAATAAAATCATTTCTGTCATCGAGCGGTCAATTCTACAGAAATTCACAGGATACAATAGCCTAGGCGGTATAACTTTGAAGTTAAACGTGAAATTTCCTATATCTGCATGTGAGGGAGGAATCCAATTGGAAGCTATTTTGTTTCAGAGTGTGCACAGTACATCTAAAAGTAGCCATCTAAATTATATGGAAGTTTAAAGGTAGGCCTACCTGTGTATTTTTCCCAGAGTCTTTGCTGCAACCGCCTTAAATCTGTCTGGTCGGACCTCCATCTTCGCTACTCCGGGATCCGACCGCTTTGCTGTCCCGTGAGCACTCCCGCTTTCTCTATCTCTCTCCCTCTCTTTCACCCCTCCTCTCTCGCGCACATACACCGTTAGACCAGATAGAAGACTGCCTCTTACTGGCTCGCCAACATCACTTCTAACAGCAAACTGTGTTTCCCCAGCAAAAGTATCTCATTCAAGTCTATACATTCCGGCCATGCTGATTTAGTCAGGCTAATTATTTCTCAAATGTAGGCTATTTGTTAGACAGAAACACTACGAATAGTGTTTCTGCATCAGTGTTGATATGACCTCAGAGACCAGGGGTCGCATTTATAAAATGGTCTTTAGATCAAACTGTCTCAAATAAGTAAATGTCGCAAGAACCATGACTAAGTAGTACCTTAATAAAATCCACATTTTAAGTGCATATGGTCCTATCTTTACATGAAGTTGATACTGAATGTTCAACAACCTGCTTGTTATGAGAAAGTACTGCACGTTTGAGGACAGTGCGCGAATCACCAGAGTGCGCTGTGCTTGTGCACTAAGAATATAATTTAATTGATCATCAATTTTAGGCTTAAAGAGTGCAAGAAATGTTCAAATGCTACTTATTTAGAGGAAAATTACTGTTCTTGGCCACATTCACCAAACTGGGTAATTATAAATCACGTATACCTCATATTGAAGTTCATTTGAGATTTAGCCTTAAGCTAGCTATGTCACAGTTGTATCACGCAAATACGCCACTTTAGGTAACGTAAGCACCTTTTTCGGCGCATTATTTTCTTCTAAATCAAGCGTATGCACCAAAATCGAAATTATTTTACGATTACATGAAAGTGTAAATCCAAGAAAAAATTATAAACGAAGCCCATGGTCTGTCTGAAAAGTTAAATGAGGTCAGATGTCAATTAAGTCAGGTTAGACAAACATGGGTAGGCCTACTACTTTTTTGTTTGAATTGAAAAGCCTACCTATTGAGATTAGAAGGGACTGTGCTGTATTAGCTCATTATTGGCCAGTTAAATGCAGTTAATTGAACTCGCCGTTGGGTGGTAAAAATGTTTTAAACAATTTCCACGGAACTCAAATGGCCACATATTCTCTTTCCCTCGCTGTCAATCTGTTCTCAGCGATTGGTGCTGCTATCCGTGGTTCTGAAACACGGTTGGCTCGCGCTGGCTCTCATTCATTGGCAGCCATCCTGTCAGAATGCCGATAGATATCATTCATATTATACGGACAAGAATTGCAATTCTCTCTTAAAACTTCATGTCATGCTGATCTCAACCGCCAAAATATTGTTTCTGATCATTATGATAACGACGGTAGCGGTAATGATGACGGCTACACATTTGTTATGCCCTAAGAAGACGCGCGATCAGACACGAGCACAGGCACTAGACACATGCACACCGCCATCTAGCGTTCAAGCAACGTGTCTGTACATAGGGCCTAAGCAATATTTATTCCGTCAAAATAAAGAGAACAAAACTACAAATGTACAAACATTGATATTTGTTATACAAAACAAGAAGTTAGAATTAAAGTAGATAATTACACGGGCCAGCAAGTACTTTTATAAACAACAATGGAACAACCGCAGGACATGTCAGGTGCAGATTTGTATCTTAAAAATACAAAAAACACACATGTAAAGTAAGTGTATACTATGAACTAATTACATAATCAATCAGCTGACCCTGTACAAGTTTTTGTTATTTTTCAATTACATATGTGGTAATGATTAAAACAAAATGTTCCAAGTGTACTGTAGTGCCTAGTGTTCTATATTGCTGTGAGTTCTGTCATACATCAGACAAAGCTCCTCTCCAGATTCTGAGCAGAGATGGTTTGAAGAGGAGTAGAGGTGGATAGGGAGAAGGGATTGAATGGTGCAGCTAAGGGAGGAGTGGACTGGAGGGCAGGCGGTATGTTGATAATGGAGGGGGGGTCAGAGATAGAGCCATAACCGGCCTGGCTTGTCTTTTTCTCTCCATCCATCATTGCAGGATAGCTGGAGAAGTAGGAGGAAGAAGACTCTGGAAGGTCTAGCATTAGCTCTGAAAGAAAGTTAGAGGAACAAAGAGATGTCAACTATCAGAGCCATAGACAAACATGCAGTGCTGATTCCTGATTTCCTCTATAACTGTATATTTGTCATACTGAATGGTTTCAGATCATTAGACCAAATGTAATATTAGGCAAAAAGAAAATGAGTAAACACAAAAAAAAATTTTATGAAAAAAGTTATCAAACACCCATATCACCCATGTGAAAATATAAATGCCCCCTTAGTTACTCAATCAACCAATTAACCACATTCACACTTATCGCTAAGGGTAGGGGGTTCCCCGGTGTCCTGGCTAAATCCCAGATCTGGCTCTCGCAAACTTGCCACCAAAACCATCCCCAGATTTAATTGGCTAAATAAATGTTTTCTGCCTCTCCACCTTCGCTAATGTGTGGTGAGCTTTCTGTTGCAAAATGGCTGCCGTGCATCACCCAGGTGGGTGCTACACATTGGTGGTAGGTGAGGTGAGTTCCCCTTCACTGTAAAGCACTTTGAGCAATCGGAAAAGTGCTATATAAATGTAAGGATGTTCTATATTCTATATATTTAATTGATAATTAGATCCAGCTGACTGAACATAGCCAAGCTTGATTGCAGCCAGCCCTGTTGAATCTACACCTCACCCATATTAAACCTTACCATCAGAGTGAAGTAGTCACTACAAGCACACTATGCCATAATCAAAGAAATTCCAGAGGAAATGAGAAAAAAGTTGAAATATGTCAGTCTGGAAAGGGTTACAATCCGTGTCTCTGGGACGCCACCGAACCACAGTGAGAACCAGCTGAATGAAGAACACTTGGAACAGTGGTGAATCTTCCCAGGAGTGGCCGACCTGTCAAAATTTCTCCAAGGGCGCAGTGACAACTCATCCAAGAAGACACAAAAGATCCCAGAAAAGCATCCAAAGAACTGCAGGCCTCTCTAGCCTCAACCAAGGTCAATGTCCATGAGCCCACAATAAGAAAACAAGTGGGCAAAAATGGGATTCATGGGAGAGCAGTAAGGTGGAAACCACTGCTAACCAAGAGAAACATCAATGCTCATCTCATATTTGCAAAAAAGCACCTGAATGATGCCCAAGCCTTTTGGGATAATGGTCTATGGACAGATGAGTCAAAACTTTTGAAAGACACAGGTCCCATTCAGGAACTTTTTGAAAGACACAGGTCCCATTACGTCTGGCGGAAAGCAAATGCAGCATTTCACAGTAAGTACATCATAGCAACAGTCAAACATGGTGGTGGTAGTGTGATGGTGGGGAGATGCTTTGCTGCCTTGGGACCTGGACAACTTGCCATTACTGAAGGAACCATGAATTCTGCTCTGTACCAGAAAATCCTTAAAGAGAATATCAGGTCATCTGTCTGTGAGCTGAAGCGTAACTGGATTATGCAGCGAGACAATGACCCAAAACACAAAAGCAATTCCACAGCTGAAAAGGAACACAATTAAAGTTTTGGAGCGACCTAGTCGAAGTCCTGATTTGAACCCAATAGAGATGCTGTGGCAGGACCTGAAATGAGCAGTTCATGCTCGAAAAACCTACACATTTGTCTGAATTAAAGCAATTCTACAAAGAGTGGGCTAAAATTCCTCCACAGTGATGTGAAAGACTGATATGAAATTATAGGACGTGTTTGGTTGCAGTCATTGCTGCTTAAGGGAATGCAACCAGTTATTTAATTTAAAGGGGCAATTACTTTTCCAAAAGGGTGATATGGGTGATTGATAACTTATTCAATAAATAAATTAAATCATTTAAAAATGTGTTTTGTGTTTGCGCAGGATCCCTTAGTGTCATATTTTGTCTGAAGATCTGAAACCCTTCAGTGTGACAAACATGCAATACTAGAGGAAGCCAGGAAGGGGGCAAATGCTCTTTCACAGCACTGTACACACATACAGAGGGCAGGAGGAAAGGGGGAGCCAGAAAAGGAGACTGGAACGGCAGTAAGTTGTCATCATATGTAACTATATCCTGTGTATATTCTTCCCATACTACTGGTCCAAAATAAAACTGCAACATAATATAAACCTAATGAAATAATATGTACATATTCCAGTGTCTCTATTGCCCTTCGAGGTGTGCAAAATCTTTACAGTGTAATTTACTGTACACAACATACTGTCTTTTGACCACTGCCTCGTTGTATAAAATGGTTTGCTGTCTCACCTGTATCATCCTCTAGCTGTGTGTGAGAGAAGAGTTTCTTGCTGTAAAACTGGCTGTAGATGCAGTAGACCACGCCCATCAGAGTCATGGTTCCCACGGCAGCAGCTATGAAGATGCTCAGTTTGCTATCCTTTCCCAGGTGAGCATCTGTCCAACATAAGAGCTCAACATCAAATCCTGTTAAAAATCATATCTTGGCACAGGCTTAAGAGAACCGCATCAAGACCAACTTATCAAGATATAAATAGGAAAATCCTGTGCAAACCCACAGCTCCCATCTTATGGCGGATATAGGCTATCTGGTATAGGGATAGGCATTTGTGTTAAATGTATCCCAGTGTGGAAATATAGAATAAAATACTACTAAATACTAATAATCTTATTGTAAAAGCATTATATTTGACTATTTAAGTTGACTATTTACAGTAGGCTATATCATAGCATAACAAATTATTTGAGCACTATTTGCCATCTAGCTAAATTCAAAAACAGTGGAATTCAATCAACATTTGCCCTTGAGCTAAGTTAGACAAATATTGATTAAATGATGGTCAACACCTCAAATGATTAGAATTTGAGGCATAGCACCATGAATGATTAGCATACCATTTGTAATTTGTATAGGCATACTAACAGAGAACTAAAAAATTCAGCCATTAAATATTCAGAAAGAAATGTACATAGGAATGTCAATAGCCAAATCAGTGTAAGTAAGCCATCAGTAGAAAACTAAGCAGCAGAAAACTTGGTGACTTTCATGCCAAATATGGCAACAGCATAACTGTATTTGTTCTTAAAACAAAGAAACAAAAAACTATGCACTGACTGGCCCCAAACTACTGGCTGATCTGAAAATAATGAAATATAAGCACAAAAGCAGACAAAAAAACAATATTTTAGATGATTTTATGGTCCACTTTAACCATTTTTCTTGTCAACCGATGTCTCTGCTTTACAAGCTGCTTTAAGAACAGCAACATATTCACATTTATAACTATCAATGGGTTTTGTATCTACCTTACAATAAGGTCTGCATTTGAGAACCCTCCCTCTGAAGGCACAGGGGTCAAAGCAGGGATGCTGACTTATCCAGCCTTGTTAGGGCAGGTGCCGCAGCTCACGTTGCCATCGTTAAAGGACTCTTTCTGCAAACCTGATTTCGAGCTTATACTATTTTTTTCCTCCGTGTTACTTTTTTATTTTTAACTTACAGCTGAAACACAGGGTGGGCCTATCAGAACAAGGCTCAAAATAAGTTACAGTGGGGTATATACCAATTCACGTTTTTCCCCATCGTTTGTATTTGTAACTATTTCATCTGTTTTGTTTTTGTCACGCAATGTACATCAGCATAAGTGTTGGTGTGTAATAATCATTATTTATTAGGTTTGTGGGCTCCCATCAAAAATTTTACAATTTTTCAGATTAATATAAGAGTAGGCTTTACTCATGTCATCTAATCTAGATCAACTATTTTGCCAGTTTTTAAAAGTATTTTCCACACAACATGAGCTCATAAATGAACACATTGACATACAAACAGTATTTATATTCAGGATAGCAATAATGATATTTTAATAACTTAACGTTTGTTATTTTCCCATCTCAAAACACCATTTTGTCAATGATTTAAGAACATTCTCATTGAACATACGTATAATGGATTTTTGTGTCCAGTCAGTTAATGGGTTTGTGCTGCATTAGGCCATTCTTTTCTTACATGACTTCTGTGGAATAATGTAGGTGCCTTCCTCCTCTTCATAGCGATCCTGTATAGTGAGGGAGGCTGGTGGTCCGGCCCCTTGATCTGTTCGGACCAATGGTGGCCGAGCATGCTTCCATGCTTCCTGTGTGCTCTGTGACTGGCTGGAGGGCAATGTCAGGTAGAAGCTGATGGCCAACAGGTAAGCAGTCTGTGTGTCCATGCCGGGAGGTTACTGTACCAGAGGGAAATGGGGAATAATAAAATTCCAGCTGTACAGCAGTTATCACAGCAGGATGAAGCTATATTTCAGCAACTAGGTAAATTGTTTTTTTTTATTTTATCAATCTACTGTAATGTTACGGCTTATGAAGGGATGGGGGGGGGGGGAGGGGTTATGCTGAGAGATTCCCACAAAGAAAGTATGAAATCAGAAAAGAAACTTTGCAGTAAAGGATGCAGTCAAGAGGAGAATTGGAACAGATTAATTTGAGTTGCCAGGAAGCGAAACAGGAAGAGTGTGCATGAGGGAGGCATAAATTACCCGCCAGTGATTTGCATGTCACAAGAGCAATAAACAAATCATCCTAAATGCGAATCAAGTTCCGCTATGACAAGCTATCAGCATATTATTCCAAAAAAACAACACTAACCATGCTCCTTTAATAAAATCGGTCAAAATTTCAATTCTTGGAACCATATCGAGAAACATGAGACAGTGTGTCCCCACTTATTCACTTCACTGCCAGATAAATTTAATCTCATTGCTAGCTAACACACTTGAAGGTGGAGAAGGCAGATTCACTCATGCAAACAACTTTAATCAGCTGCAGCAGTCAGTGAGAAGTCAAGGGCTCAAGGTTACTCCATTTTACTGTAATGGTAACTGCAGGCAGACCAAAGTATATTGTGTATATTTGCACCTCATAAGAAAAGTATATTTCAGTGGTTTAAACTTAAGATGCACAATGCATTCCCTGTAAAATTATTCTTGACTATACCTGGGGGGTTTATTTAGTAAATTCTGGAGACTATTCTCTTACCTGTACAATCAAATACGGACTGTCCTTTTACATTTAGTTATCTTTATTGGTTAGGGAATGATATTCATCCATATCAACATACAGCCTTACAAAAACCTTAATGGCTACCAAAAATGTAACAGCAATTCTGTTCATCTTTCAAAAGACAACTTTTATGTTGCCTCAGAAAATCTATGTACCAGCTGTTTCAATAATAAACTTAATACAGTTACACTTTCATTCTAAAGAACTCACAGTTGCAGGATATCTGTACCAGTATTTGTTTACCACAATCCAAGCAAGCTGAATGACTTGTATCAAGGCCTTTGAATGTCCATTTCAGTCTTGTAACAGTAATCCAACATAATTCCAGCAATATGAAATTGACAAATAATGTTACTTTATAAAAACTGGTCTGTCATCACTAAGATTGTTTGTACTCACAAATCTCTCGTCTCTTGGCTCCCTCCAGTTCTCTGTGGCAACTGTCCTCACGCTATGCCTCATTACTTTATCTAACGCACTTCCCTCCCTCTCTTACGTCTGCTTGTGTCTCTCAGTCCCAGGGTGGAGACGCAACCAAGGCAACTCATCTCCCCAGGCCTTCACACATGCAAACAATGCACACACTGTTCACACAGACAATACACACAACGCACCGCTCACACATACCAGTTTGCATACGCAAATAACTAACACTACAGCATGGTAATTAGCGTTTATGCAAAGCGCTGCTACGACGGCGTCGTTCATTTCATTTTCTGACTTGCTGAAAAGCACGGGTTGGAAACGGCTCTCGCAAACCTATTGTATTGCAGTCATTTATCATACCTAGGCTGCTTGTCAAGTGGTCCCAAAGCACTAAAGATGATTTCTAACAGTACTGGAAATACCGAAGTCTGTGAATGCTCTGTATTCTGGGAAAACAACAACTCTCTAATGCTAGATATTCCAGAAAAAGGGGAATGGCTGAAGTACCAGCAATGTAATGCTGTCATGTGATCACCTAGAATGCCGACCACTGCTTTTAGTAAGGCCGTATCACAACACTGCCAAACTGCAATAGGTCACAAAGATGATTTATTTTGGGGGTGGGGGGGGGCGGCTTGGGATGCAGAAACCAGGAAATAACAGAATCAATTGTCCCTGTGAATGCACAGCTTGGGTGTATCTCAGCTGATGATAACACAAGATTCGACAACAGACCTCTGTGTTTTAATTATGAAACACCCAGAGATTAACAGGGTCATTTATAGTTTTTCAAAAGAGGCGAGTACAGCATAAACAAAACTTTGACAGCTGAATGGCTGCGAATGAGGTATTTGAAAGAGCCACCTCTTACATTTTCAGACTTAAGTTTATGATCTTATAAGATTATAATAATGGCAATCAGAAGTTGCCAATAGTAACATTCCATAGCCAAGGAGCTCTGTTCAGCGTTCACTCAATAGTACAAGCTGGTAGATGAAAGCATTTTTATGGCATTACAACCAGGGACAGAATTTTCTTGAACTGTAATGTGCAGGTTTCTAAGACAAGGGAGGAAAAGAGACATTCATACAGACCAAACTCTAAGAGGATGAGCTATAAAGGGAATGCTTGGTGACAAATATTTGGCAGCATTTTTACTGTCACTTAGGGACATTACAGGTACAAGGGGGCAAAGGGGGGGCAGTGTTTCTCAGTTTCCCAGCAATGATAGGTTGTTGCACATCCATATCTCTCACTCTTTACTGTATCTACTGTACAATCCACCTCCACGGGAATCAATTTCCCCTTAGAGGGGATAACCAGCCCCGTATAAGAGCAGTAGCAAGCCTGCATACTGAGCATGTGTGATTGGGAAGAGTGCTGTTCACAGTGGAGGGAAGGGTAGCACCTCACTCAGTATCATTTATTGTATCCCGGAAGTACGTCAGCATCACGCTCATGTTTCCATGTCAGTATATTAGCGTTCCTACAGCTTCCCTATCATGCTCACTCTCCAGTGCAACGCTCACTACTGCTCCCAGTCTTTCAGTCTCTCCAAGCAGCATCGCGGGTGTTAGCCTTCCGTGTGCCTCAGCACGTCAGCGTTTCGAGTTGACGGGGGCCAGCGTTGTCCTCTGAGGAGATCCACCCCTCGAACATCAGCATCGCCCCTTTAAAGTGCAATCACTCTGAGGCAGCTCGACTCTTGTCACTGTGCACACAGCGATGTCTCTTGAGCTGGTAGGAGTAGGTGAAATGCTGCGAGCAGCGGGTGCAGAAGTAAGGCCGCTGTCCAGTGTGGATCCTTTCGTGAGTCTTCAGCGCCCCCAGCTGGTTGAACTGCTTCCCGCACGCCGCGCACACGTAGGGCGTCTCCCCCGTGTGGGTGCGCCAGTGCTTCTTCAGGGTCCCCGAGCGGCCGAAGCACTTGCCGCACTGGGAGCACTGGTACGGCCGCTCGCCGGTGTGGGTGCGGCGGTGCGTCTTCAGGTCGCCCAGCTGGGTGAAGGGCTTGTCGCACTGGTCGCAGTGGTAAGGCACCTGGCCGCTGTGGATCTTCATGTGGGTTTTCAGATAGCGCGCGGTTTTGAAGATCTTCTGACAGTTCGGGCAGGAGTGCGCCTGGGAGGTGAAAGGCAGGGAGTCGTCATCCTCGTCTTTCTCCTCCTCTTCTGTTCCCTCCTCTTGGTCCTTGGCTCCCGGCGAGTCATGGAGGGACTGGTGATGGCCCAGTAGCTCCAGGCAGGGGAAGCTGAGACCACACTCAGTGCACAGATACAGGGTCTCTCCCTCCTCCTCACCTCTGCCCTGCCTTTTACCCCAGTGGGCTTGGTCCTGGTGGAAGCTAAGGGAGGGGAAAGAAGGAAAACTCTGCCCACATTCATTGCAAAGAAACAGTGTGCCTTCCTCACAGCAGCATTCCTTCTCCCCCTCTCCTTCAGCCCGCCCGTCTCTCCTCCCCCCACAGCGAGCGCAAGATGGCAGAACATTTTTCTGGGCTCTTCTCTTCACTTCTTCAGCGTTTGAAGGGGGACAGAGCGGCTGGGGAAGGTCTTGCATTGAGGCTTCCTTTGGAATGGGCTTTACCGCTATCTGGATTGGGCCAGAAGATGGCGCTGAGGCAGAAGGCCTCACGGGGTTAGGGGCAGGAGGCAAAGGAGCAGGGTCAGGGGTTCTTTCAGATGTCACGGGAGAGAGACCAATGACAGTGGAACCTGCAGAGCAGTCAGAGGCCTGAGCCTCTACTGAGTGACTGGTAGAAGCAGACTCATCCTTAGCAGAGGAGTGGATGCTCTTGGGTGAGGTGAGAGGGGCTGCTTGTGAGGAAGAAGGTCCAGAGGGGCCCAACGGGGAGGTGGGAGCCTTACTGCAAGTAGCTGGGGGGGAAGAGGAGGCTCTGCTGAAAATAGCTTCAGTGGAGGCAGGGGCTTTGCTGAAAGTAGCTGGGGGGGAGGCAGAGGCTTTGCTGACAGTAGCTGGGGGGGAGGCAGGGGTTTTGCTGACAGTAGCTGGGGGGGAGGCAGGGGTTTTGCTTAAAGTAGCTGCAGTGGAGGCAGGGGTTTTGCTGAAAGTAGCTGCAGTGGATATAGGGGCTTTGTTGAAACTAGCTGCAGTGGATATAGGGGCTTTGTTGAAACTAGCTGCAGTGGATATAGGGGCTTTGCTGAAAGTAGCTGAAGTAGAGGCAGGGGTTTTGATTAAAGTGGCCGAAGTCGAGGCAGGAGTTTTGCTGAACGTGATGTTTCGACTCCGCAGCATTTCTAAGTATTGCTTCCTGTGTGAACGCTTGACATGTTTCTCCAGGTAATGGGAAGCCGTGAAGCAGATGTCACAGTACGCACAAGGGTATGAAACTGGCAGCTGAGCAGGCACAGCTGTAGAGAAAGAGGTCAAAAAATTATATGACGGTAATCTGGGGGAAAATAGCTCCTTTTCAATCTTGACCTCACATATCTTTCTGATATTTGACACCCATGATGTAACCTTGGAATAATGACCATTGGTATACTTGTGGGAAAAAAACTTCATTAAGAAAATAAGGATCAAAGTGTCCATCTTCACTCTGCTTTTGGCCTAACCACCTCTACTTTCAAGACCTACAGTTTGACAACTGTTAACTGTAATAACAATATCTTTCTCAACAACTTCTGTCATGTCTAGATACTTTGACTTAATTATTTTCATTAATTAAGTATTAAAACTAATAAATTAATTCTTAAAACTACTTAAAATTTTGCTCAATGTTTCATGTTGTTCTATGTAACCTGTCAGTAAGAAAAAGTACAAACATCCCAAAACTATGGTAAAAAGAAGTTGAAAACAATCAATCAATAAATCAAAACAAAATTTCATAAACTATTAGCAATATTTTAGGGTGAACTGTTCCTTCAACCAGTTAATCACCCTATGAAATAGTCTTGCAATTACTGTAAAACAAAAAGTGCAAGAGATACTACCCTGTAAACTGGCAGGTGTACACATTGCATGACTGTCCAAAAAAGTCAAACAACAAAATTGAGCATTCAAATATGACCCACGTTGTAGAGCACGTCTTTGTGATATCAATGAGACCAAGAAATAGCTTTTTACCATTTATGGTTGACAAAATAGATCTTGAAAGTAGAGGCAGGTAGGCAAAAAGTGGAGTGAAAATACACTTTGATCCTCATTTGCTTAATTATGTTTTTTTTTTCCAAACGTATACCAATGGTGATTACTCCAATCTTATATTAGGGGTGTCAAATATCAGAAAGATCTGTGAAGGTCAAAATTGATAAGGAGCCATTTTCCCTTGGAATTACCAATAAATAAGAAACAAAACTCAGTGCACCACTTACAGTGACAGTGCACAGAGTACGGCAGAGCTGTATTTACAGCATCCTAGATATTACACTAGCATAACATGTCTGCTTATTGAATATTCACCATTTTTTTTATTGGTTGACAATGACGATGATGTTGATATATTAGTGACAGGTCGGTCAAAATTCTCTTCCTTTACTTGTACCATCTGGGATTCCACACCTGCAAGAACAGCAAAGAGCTTGTTGCGTTAACAAACTGTCTGACATACTCAACAAGGAACATTTGCAGCAACATCAAACCACTTATTCACATACAGATTACAATGGAATGCTCAATATGTGAAACCTGTAATCGAGTGTGTAACGTATATGGTCAAAAATAATTCCACACACCTTTAGGAATTGCTGCCTCCACTTCCTCTCTGCGAATCAGGTGGCTGCCGTCGTCTGAGATCACCCATCTTGTCACAGTACTCCCTGACATCCCTGAGGAAAAGGAAACGGTGGAGGATGAGTGGTTACAGACAGACAGAGACAAACCTAACCACAACATAGTCACTTTGTTCATTCACATTGAAATCGTATCTATATATAAACAAAAGCAACGGTTAATAATTCGTGCGGTATTTTAATCAAATACCCTGCCATCACAGAAACTATGAATTATTGCAATTCTGACTTAACACAGGCACGTGCACTTACTTGACATTACTGACTGTCGTCAACCTGTTTTATTTAGCTAGCAACGGATATATATATATATATAATGTTATAATATGGGGGATTTCAAGACGTAATCGGAGATTAATCTTCATACACTCTGGTACTGTTCGCTAGCCAATAAATTACCAGATAGCTATCAAGCGGACTACGCAGCAGAAAGCTCAGATGCCATGCACTATTAGCCAGTTAGCTACAAAGAAAGTAGTTATCTATTCAGGTAGTTTGCCAAATGTGTGGAATTTCGTTATCTATCAAATGCCCATATGTAACCAAGTAGCTAATCACACGAGACAGTCAAGGGCATTTGTGGACATAACGGAAAAGAACGACCGTCATTGCTTGCTACCTATCGATCGAAATGGCCCGGCTAGCGCGGGGTATTGTCTGGGACGGATTGACTGACCAGCTAGGCTAGTTGACTTGTTAGCTAGCTTGGAACACATATTGAGTTGCCCTGCCATTTAACTCAAATGACGGCCGACCTCTGAGTATACTGATTAAACACATCATACACAAAACTAGCTAGTTGCACTGGTTAGCTCGCTAACAATCTAGTTAAGATACCAAGATTGAATAGCAAGTCATCATGTTTGCAAAACGGTCCGTCCTGGGTTCGTACCGGCGGGAGCGGTACCAAAGCAAATCCGCTGATTCCTCCCTGGTTATAGCTATCACCGTTCCTTCAGGATAATAATATTCCCTCTTTTATCCAGGCTAAAATGGCATGTACTTCATCGTATAATAAGTGAATGCACAGCTGTTTACGTTGTCTGCTTGCAGAGCTGATCCGCAAACAAAAGATTCACAGCATTTCCCCCCTAAGATCACTCCTGTCGCCTACCGTGACCCGAACGCAGTGGTTCCACTTCTATGTCGCTATTGGGCACGCTCCCCACGTGTAGTTCCGCCTTCTACGTCCCAACACTCCGATTGGTTAGTAGAAAGAAAAACTTGTAGATGTGGGTGGAACAAATGCTCTTTGAAGTATGGAGCTGACAAAATTCCGATTATGGATCTTTACAGTGCAAGTACGACAAAAGGTTTCTTTTTAAAATCTCACAAATCACAATCTACAGCAAAAAGGCACAAGAACAAAACACAATAATGCACATTAGTTATGTATAACGGAGCAAAGTTAAATTAAAATGTATTCATCAAAAAACTTATAAAATAGTTTAAAAAGTAATGGCAAAAATACATAAATGAGAAAAACATACATGTAAACTACCGGACAGGGACAAGGAGCCATGCACTTTATGCAATAATAGTATTCTTATTGCAATCTTATTGCGTATATCAAATGGTAGGAATTTGAAATATATGTTGAGGTCATTTTTAAAAAGCAGAAAAGAGGGGTTTAGTTTTAATATGATTAGCCTTGTGAATAAAGGCTTGGTGAATACTTGGTGAATAATACAGTTTTATTTACATAAGTCATTGTATTTCTTCAGTATAAAGCAAAACACAATGTTCTCTTCAGATAAGATCACAATCTCCTCGAATTTGGATTTTAATCAGTTCAGCAACTGTTTCAAATGATTTGATATATATACACAAAAGGTCTAAGTGCTCTGTTGTTACAATTTCACGTATTCAGACTGTAATGCATTCATTACAGTGAATAATAAAACAACAAAAAAAATTCAGAAGTATGTATCATTAAGGATGTACTTCCTTAGCTTTAGATAGAATGGGTTAAGAGTAGATGTCTCACAGCTGATCCAGAGAAGATCTCTGTAGTGGAATATCTAATGACTTCTAATGGAAAAGCAGTGATACAAATAAATTTGCTGGTGTTGTCTGTGTCAAAGATGTTGTGTTTGCTCATTTAAAGTTATGGCAAGGATAATATGAGGTTAGTGTATGCTTATGTTTTAAACCAAATTGATTGTACTTGTGGGTATAGAATTAATTGCTTTATGAAACAGAGCTGGGTGAAAAGTAAGGTCAAATTAGTTACAAAAGCTCTGATTAGGCAGTGTTTTTCTTTCTTTGTCAAGCAAATGTGCCACGGACCATATGTTCTTATCTCTCTTCTTTTATTCAAAAAGTTTTTTCCTATGAGTAATATACAGATGGGTGACCAATCGGAGTCCAACTTGCCCCTAGGTATGAGTGCCCTGCGATGGACTGGCAGGGTGCATTCCGACCCCTCGCCCAATGCATGCTGGGATGCAAGCTCCAGCACACCTCACAACCCTGACCAGGAACAAGCAGATCTAGATTATCGATGAATTAAATTTTGAGTGGGACTGGAGATGCCAAATTTTTAAGTTTTTCATAATGAAATTAATGAAGGGGGCAGAAGGTCTTGGTAATTTCCCAATGTGTAAACTCTACATTTTTGTACAGCTGAAATTAATTAAAACCCATGAAATGTTTTAATTATACTAATTATTATGCAAAGGTGGCTAAATATGAGAACATTTGGTGTACATGAAATCTACAGCACCACACAAAATATTTAAAATCCAATTTATTTGTCATTGCTGTTAAGCTACATGAAAAAACGTGCCATTTCATGTAGATCACAAATGTACATACCAGCAATTCACACAAGAAAAGTAGTCAAACAATTCAGAATGCAGAAGTCAAATTTTCTTTCAGGAAAGAAAATCAGCTGTTGAGCAAGTGTTTGCAATAGGAACCTACGCTGAGCTTAAGCAGTGTCACTGAATGAGACTCCAGTACATGAGGGATGGAGAAGCTACTGATTTTTATTCCATCTCATATCACATTTGTTTAAAAGTTTATTAGTTGGGTCAGTAAGACACTTTTCTTAGCATGCAAGTGTTGCTCACTATGGGAAACTATAAAACCTGCAGGATTCCTGTCATCCGGGAATTGAACCGACCGTCCCTTGTCTACAGGCACTGTATGTAAAGGCCTAAAAACACCACAGAAACATCTTTCCATCATGAGACCATGACACACGTGGTCACCCTATTTGGTCCTGGAGGACTATGGCACAATAGTGGGTGCATACACTGTCTATACAAATACAAAAAATATTCACAGCCCTTGTTGATGGTACAAAGTTGGAAAGACTAAAACCAAATATTGTGAACAAACCATAAACAAATTGATCTTTGAAAGGCATAGGTTGTGCAAAAGATAAGCAATTGGTAAATACCTGAAACTTTTAAACACATTTCATAAAAAACTTACAAAATACACTTTAAATGGGGAAAATACAACATTGTACATCAGCTGAAACATTAAAAGTATTCATCACTTCAAGCAGCCAAGATCCTGGACAGTTTCATGCCATTTTGTCCAATAGCATACATATGGATGCTAAGAAACATGGGTGTACAGTTGAATAAGGAATTGATTACCCACTGACCTGAAATTAAATCTTATGAACATTGATTGTACAACTTCTGTAGAAGTACATATGCAACAGCATAGTATTAGTATGAGTCAGTACAACACAGCACTGTGAGGCTGTAGTGTAATATGGTCAAAGAAAGGACTTCAATTCACCCAAAAAGGCCCTGCACAGGAGTGAATATCAATGTAGTTGTAACTTTTGCAGGCTCCTGGAATTGTACCATTGTGTAATTACAGAGCAGAAATACATGTTTTTTTAACAACACAGCCACGCTTGCTAACTCAATAACTGGATTACATGTAACATCAGAAACAGTACTTCTTCATTTCAGAACCTCTAACCTCAACTACTTTCTATGACTGTGACAGTGTCAATATCAAAGAAACAGCAGATAATCCTTTCTTAAAATAGACTAAAATGAAGAACAAGCATTTTGATTTGAGGAACGCATTCAAACTCTTATTTTACAGCATTATATACAATTTATACAACCTTATCTCCTACACAAATTTCTGTCAACCATTTGATTATCTCAGGACCAATATGCATGACATGGCAATACATGCTCATATAAAAACAAAAAAGCAGCAGAATTAATATTAAAAAGCACACACAGCAGAAGAAAACCTTCACACTTGGGAAAAATGTATGAATGGAAGCATTACCTATAATCAAGTACAGTGAGAGAAACAAAGCTCATTTTGAAGCTCATTATCAAAAGCAAGGCTATGGACAGAAGACACTATGATAATTATGAAAATAAAGAATATGAAAACTATTGGAAAAACCCCTAATCTTGAACCAGGGTTAGTAAATAGATTGGTCATTAAATCAACTTTTGCTATAAGACAGAACACTTCTGTACACTTAATTTGGGCAATGGGGGGGAGAGGCATCAGCAACATACTGATAGTCATAAGTTCCCGCCTCCCCTTACCGCCTTCAGTCCTGTGGGTCCTTTAGTGCACTGGGGGACCCACTGGTGGGATGCGAAAGGGGGTCAGATTTTTCACTACAAACATCTGAACAGCACATAATACACCTTTTTCATACACATTATGGATGCACAATAATATGAGGGTTGTAGCCCTATAAGCTCACACATGCACCAGACACAAATTTGATGTCATCGTGCATTTGATGCTCCACTGATGCTGTAAATTAGCCTAACCCTGGCTCAACCTCTTAAATAATTTATTTTTAAATTATAATTTAATTATTATAATTAAAAATTATCATTTTAAAATGAACAGTAAAAAAAAACGTTCAAACTCAAAAATAAATCTACAGACTCACAAGCAAAGCTACACAGAAACTCGGTAGCTCAAATTCTACTGCTTACTTGATGACAAAGTTGAAATATTTAGTTACACAAAGTCGGTTACATTTTTCCTTCATAGGTTCATGTTTGTGGTCATCTGCTTCCTGCATTATCATGTAAACTTGGCGACAGTACATTTGTGCTAAACTGCAAAACCGTAGACTAATGTCTGTTGATATTGGCCCCAAAATTTCCATATTGTGCATCTGTACTAGACAGTCACATCAATAAAGCCAAAAGCACCAGTGACTAGCCTACCAGCTGCTATCTTGGTAATTACATAATCAGGCATGCATACCCCATTTACCACTACCTCATTCAACAAAGAGTCAATGTAACAATTTCTCTGCTCAAAAAAAAAAAAAAAAAAAAAAAAAAAAAAAATCAATACACCAATATTATCAATAATATTAACTGAAACAATACAAAAATAAATGTACAATATGAACCATGGCTCATGGACAGCAACGCTCTGCGAGAATTTATCATCAGCACAATATGGGGCATACCTGTATTTGAACATGGTAGTGAACAAAAACATGGAGTGGACCACAAAACATGTAATCATCCACTAAATGAGGCATGGGCTTGGACCGTTCTTACCTCGTCAGGTTGAGTATTTACGCTGAAGTAAGCAATGGTGTGAGTTTGGGTCCCATCTGAACAGCCCTCTAGTTCTGAGATGTAGAAAGTCACAATGTTCCACAAGTACCAAATATATTAAAATATTTAAAATACAAATTCATAACTTATATTTTTTCAACGACAAGACAAGAGAGAGGCCTCTACCCTCACTGAAAGGGTAAAAATGCACAACAGAAACAAAACGATAGCCATTTATCACCACCAAATGGCTGGAAAGGTCTCCTCTGCACCTCATTTCAAGGAGACAAGGGAGCAGTCAGAGATGGTGCTCCAGGTGGCACTCAATGAATACCACACAAGTATCAAAGGAGAGCAGTACCATATTACAGGCACCAGTGGATGGTATTATGAAACGAGCGTTGTTTTTTTGCTTCAGGAGGCATGTTTACCCTGCTGAGGTGTGAAAATTTTTTTTGGGGTTTCCATTACAGAAGCAAACTTAAAGCTTCGCTTTCTAATTTTAAAAAATGTAGTTCAAACATAAATACATGGCTGCACCATACATATCCATATAAATAATGGAAGAATGGTATGCTCCATCCCATACGTACACGCAAATGCGTATGCATGTCTCTACTTCTCTTCCATCCATGTGTTTTGATTGCAGTCTTGGTATTTTTTGTGCCCAAAATTTCCCATCCTCTCGCCTCTTCACTGTCATACCCCGGTGGTATCTTCTCCTTCTTCGGCCTCTTGGGAGAGCAGTCGGTAGCTCTCTCCATTCAGTGGATGTAAACAGTTCCTGGAAGTCTCTTCTTCTCTCTCGTCGTCATCCAATGGGGTGAGTCCAGGGGTGGAGTCTGGTTCAGCAGAGCTGCACTTTCTGTACTGCTCTCTCTCCAAATCCCGCTCCCTCCCTCCAGCAGGTCCTTGCCACAGTCTGGCCTTCACAACAGAATGAAGATAGCCCACTGGGACCGGCAGAGTAGCAAAGACAATAAGACATGCCAGCAAAGCCAGTGCCCAGCCAGGGTACTCCAGACTCATCTCTGAGGCCTGGGAAAGGTGGAGAGTCAGGAGGGGTAAAGTCAGTGGGCAACAGTGGACAGAGGTGATCATTACATGAAAAAAATGAATAAAAAAACTCACAACTGCAATATGGATTTTCATTGTTCTGGATGTTGCTTTGGATGTAATTAGATTTTAAACGGAAACTAAAGACTTCTCAGCACCGAACTACACCGATTCAAAAATGATGATAATGCTCATGATAACGCTGAGGTAAAGTGCACACTGGAATGTGCAGCTGCTGCCCTTACCGTAGTTTGGTTCCAGGCAGTGTAAGTGGGACGCTTGAAACACATGCGCAGTAAGCTGGCCCCGAGTAGGCCCACCATGGCGATCAGGCAGACATACTGCCACAGGTATTTATACACCACCGGGGGGCGCCACTTCAGCATGTTCTCAATATCATCCAAGAACCTGCAAAGCAATAGAGGGCGATTATCTTTACTGTACGAGTAACACTCTGACACAGTCTAATGAACTGGGCTGCAAAGTAGTCATAAATATACAAACAAAGTGGCCTTACTCCTCAGGTACATAACCTCATTGTAATATGAGCCTGGCCAGGCTAAGACCGAGGTGAGATGCATCCACCAAGCTTCCAGCGCTGTGCTTTGCTAATAACCCAATGGCCAGTTACAGCTGAAAAAATCATGATTAATAGCTGGAGGCAGCAATTAAAACTCTACCACTGAGCTATGACGTAAAGCTTCAACAACTAATCAGATTGTAGGATTTTTAACAGAAACCAATCAAACAAACTGTAACTTCCCATTTCTTTTTGAGTACTCCGTAACCACCGTAAACCACACACTTCACAATCCCAAAACATACTGTGCTTTGCACTGCTACGCCTTTTTAAGACATTATCTAGGCACTTACCGGTCGGCCCCGTACACCCAGGATACGCTGAGCGTCTCGAAGATGACCACGATGATGAGAGGCAGAGTGGCGGAGTAATCGTCGAACATGGACACAAAGTAGTTCCCACAGCGCTGGGTGAACAGCAGCCCGATCACAAACCCCACCACACAGCTGCATACTGCGACAGAGATGAACAGCAAGTCAGTACAGAGCCACCGAATAAACGCAGCAGGGGTTCAGCACTGCCAACTTCACTTCAGACTTCAGGTGGGAAATGTAGTTACTAGGAATGTTATTTACCATTTAACTACTAACCTGATAATTTTCTAGAAATGGTTCAGCGTTAATTTGACACCTTTTCATATATTTTTACCAAGGCGGATGTTAAACAATGTTATCACACTTTGAAGTTCTGGACTTAATCTCACATAAGCCCTTGCTGTTTTGAGGCGGTTTGAAGTTTGAGTGCATCTCAGCTACTGTAGCATAATGGCATCGGGAGTTTTTGTTCTTTCATCTTCATTATTTCATTAACGTACTTCCAGTTTTTGGGTTTCGATTTCAAGACCCATCTTTTTATAAATGGTGGTGGTGCTGGCAGCTGCATTTTAAATATTTCTGACAAAACAGGATTTGGCAATTATTTACAGGAGAAGAGCGTTTAATAAGATGGCTCTCTCACATCCTCCGGCAACATACGAGGCGAGCCCGTTTTGACGGATATTATAATCTGTGTGGCCAGCCACTCAAGCCCCCTGAGATGGTGAAATTGTGCTCCATGTGTCTAGAGTTGTTGTGGAGTTTAAAGATAAAGCAAGAGTAAAAGCAACTTAAGAGCACAGTAAGAGTAGCACAATCACCATCTCAACCCATTCACACATTCCCTCGGTTCTAATGCTTGATTCATAATGCTCGATAATAAGTTCACAGATGTGGAATGCCAAGTGAGAGCACACCAAAAGACAGAACAGTCGATAAGAATGAGGGTTCACCCATTTATCGCAGTGCCCAACCATACAGCAATAAGAATTTGTTATTAACGACTTTCCTGGTGAAATAAATAAATAAATAAATAAAATACAGGAATAAGGGTGCACAAGAAGAACACACTGGTGGATGAAGACACAGGGAGGCAGTAAAGTGAAGAGGGTTACCTGTGAGCAGGGTCTTGTGGCGGGAGAGCGTTTTGAAGTTGTCCATGAGCGGGGTGAGGATGCCCTGCATGGTGCCGAACATGGTGCTGAGGCCCAGGTTGAGCAGCATCAGGAAGAAGAGCACCGACCAGAAGGGACTGCCGGGGAACAGGGACATGGCCTCCGTGAAGGCGATGAAGGCCAGGCCGGTGCCTTCCACGCCCTGAGAGAGAGAGAGAGAGGCGACGGCCTCTGGTCAGGGAGCACGCTCCACAGAACCAGAACGGCGCCGAGGAAACGGACAATGACCAATGAAACGGATGGAGCCACAGACCTTGCTCATCTCCGCTTCCAGACTGCAGTCGGTGATGTTCTTCCCTTGTATTTCGACATTACGCTGGAACCACGCGCTATACTCCTCCAGGGAAACTGAACTGGGGTCAGACATGTTGAACATGGGCAACCACTGCTCCTCCA
Organism: Anguilla anguilla; assembly: GCF_013347855.1. Classification (NCBI taxonomy): domain Eukaryota; kingdom Metazoa; phylum Chordata; class Actinopteri; order Anguilliformes; family Anguillidae; genus Anguilla; species Anguilla anguilla. The sequence continues at coordinate 42,254,489 of NC_049202.1, forward strand.
GAGGAGTCAACTCAGACAGGAGCTCCAAATTTCTGAAGGAGGAAGAAGGAAATCAGCTTGAGCAGGAGAAGCAAGGTCCAGGTGTCTACTGGCTGACAACCAGAAACTGTCTAAAAATTTCCCAAATTAACAAACGTTTTAAATTATTTTTAAACATGTAAACAGTAATATTATATAGTTATTAATTTTTTTGTGAAGAACAGGTGCTGTGCAGAAAAATGATAATAAAAAAGCTAATTTCAATTTAATACAATCACCAATAGAACGTAGAGAAAATATCTGATCATTATAATCCAGGGGCCAATTACCGGGGATGTTACCCGTACAACAGTGCTTGTTATGATGAAATACAAGTGCATCATATTAACATTTACTCAATAAATTATGGAAAATTCTCAAGGTTCAGTAATTTCTTAGAATTTACAGAGTAAGGGAACCTTAACCCACCCACCTCCAAACCTACACAGACAGACAGTTGTGCACACATTCAGAGACAGACGCACACACACCCACTAGCTCACACACACACCCACTAGCTCGCACACACACACACAGCGCTCGCGCTCACTTGGTCACGCATTTCATGGCGAGGGCCTTGGCTCGGAAGCCGAGCACGGCGAACACCACGAGAGAGGCCAGGACGGAGGTGAAGAAGTTGATGAAGGAGACCACCAGGGCGTCGCGGTGGCAGTTGTTCTTGGGGGGGTTGTAGGACGAGTAGGCGATGACGGAGCCGAAACCCAGCCCAAGGGCAAAGAACACCTGGGTGGCGGCCTGCCGCCACACCTGAACCTCGCCCCAGATGCTCAGCTGTGGAGGTAAGAGAAATATGCCAATGGAGACACTGAGGCGCATGCATCTTTACAAAGGAGCAAGGGCACAGAACACAAGCATAGGGCATTCTGTCACACTTCATTAAATACATCATCAACCACTATGTGTCCCTAATGTACTTCAGTGACTGCTGCCTAATGAATAAAAGCTTGAGAGGAGCTGTAGGTAATCTGCAGTAGAGGGATGCCTTTCATGGGACTTTAAATATTTTAATTTGACTGTTGATGTTTGGGTGAATGTATGTCGACATTTCAACAGGCAATAAGGCTTTAATATACTCCTTTAAATGAAGAAAATCACTTCCATTTTGATCCTGGTACAAGGGTATGGTAACCATGTTTTTTTTTCTTTTTTCTATTGCCCGCAAAATGTTAGCACAAACAAAATAATGCAGAATAAATTAAGGCCTACTGTATTTAAAAGAAAACATGGAATCAGAATGCAGGTAATGGTACATGGTGTGCATGTTATCCAGCTACATTTCTTCAAAAACTTTTTCTCAAGTGTATTTAGGCTATCAATATGAATAGCAATTGCAGTTTCAATTGTGTGCTCAACTGTATATTGACATTAAAAGGAAGACAGGGACATATACTTAATGTAATATACTTAAATGTCAACATTATGAACGTGTATTGACTTGAATACAGTGCATATTTCAATATGTGATGCAAATCATGCAGAGGGAAATGCATTGCTTAATTACAGAAGCCATGTATGATAGCTTCATATTAAGGCAATTTGAATTTGCAAATTGCCTTGCATATGGCTTGAGTCAGCCACTCTACAGACTGCAAAACACATCTCACCCATGTAGCCTGCGATTTAACTAGGTTTCCATTCTAATGTACAGCAATGCAGTTGAGACTTTGTGTCTGTTCAGAACTGAAGGTTTTTTATTTTGTCTGTTTTCCTTTAACACTTAAAAGCTGTTTTGGATGAGAGCCAACAAGATTAGAGATTTAGTTTATTCTTTTAATAGTTTGTTGATTATATTCATACATTTTTCTATAACTGTTTGCTTTATATTGTGATACACCGATATGAAAAAAGAAACCAATACGATTAAAAAATTTTCCACATCATCCAGCCCTTTTTCCAGTCAGTGCTTTAAGCTCTGTGTTCTTAAGAAATATGCACACCAGCCACTGAGGAGAGCTTTGTGCCATTCAGCCCTAGGCAGTCACCTCACTTTTGAGTCTACATTTTTAATTAGATAGTGACTGGAAGCTCTCTAACCGCAGGAACCGCTAACCACTAGCTTACAGAGCTAGTAATGTTTGTCTCATCAATATACAAAATAATCATTTATAATGTACCAAAATCAGGTAATGACTGAAGACTCTCCCTGAAGCAGTAAGAGTTGAACCCCAGCATAGAGGCCATACCTTGGGGTAGAACATGTAGGTGAGCCCTTCTGAGGCCCCATCCAGCAGGAGCCCTCTGATGAGGAAACACAGCAGCACCACGTAGGGGAAGAGAGAGGAGAAGTACATCACCTTAGAGAGAGAGAGAGAGAGAGGGCAGAGGAGATGAAGGATCGGTGCAATGCTGCCATGCCCATGACTGTGACTGACAGTAGGATGCACCCAGGGGCCAGGGCCCAGGGCCCAGTGCCCAGACAGAACGCAGCACTGCCAGCACCTTGCCGGACGACTTGATCCCCTTGATCATGGCGAGGCAGACGATGGTCCAGGCGGCCAGCAGACAGACGGTCATCATGACGTTGAACTCTCCGATCTCGTCGATGGAGTCCGTGATGTCCAGGGCTTTGCGGAACCAGAAGTACGTGGAGGGAGAACTGTCGGCACATTCCTGCACTGTGAAAGACAGGCAGTCCGGAGGGACGCAGGTGAGTGTGCGTGTCTGCGCTCCAGTTAAACGCACTACGAGCAGAGCGCGCGCACACACGCGCGCACACACACACACACACAGCTGGGGTGCACATACCGGTCTTATTGTTCATGGGTTTGGGACACTGTTCCCAGGGCAGGGGGTACTGAAAAGAACTGCCCAGGTAGAAGAGGCTCCACCCAATGATGACGTTGTAGTACAGCGCTACGAAGAAACACACCTGGCAGGGGGAAGAGGGCCGAGTTAAAACTAAAACTACGATTACTGTGACTACACAAAAGTGCACATAGACACAAACATATCAACCAAAAAATTAATGCATAAACGGCTCTCGTGTACAGAATAAGCACGTCTATTCCAGCCTTATTTTCCAGCGCACAGACCAAACCTACTTATCATATTTGTCTCATGTTTGTATCATTTGTATCACAAAGTACAATATTTGAGGCTTGCTAGCACACCCTGGCCTGAATCACTCTTCCATGCAAATACCTCATGCTCAGTACATTTAAAACTGCCACGGGCTGATCAGCCTTCCTGCTCGTTTAAACATTGACACTGGTTACCTTAAAACCCCATCTCTAGACCCCTTCAAGAGAGGGAAGCGAAAATGGGGAAAAGCAGTTGTTCAAAAGATGCATTTAGCAGTTCAAAACCAAAGCATCAAGAGTAAATCCATATTTATCAGAAAATACATAAGAGAGAAATGCATTCTCTTTCACAAGTACTGTAACACATACAGGCTACATGTAAAGACAGATACAGTCTTACAGATGTCCCCTTGAGTGTTAGATACTATTAATCATAAGGGGGAAAGGATTCATTATTCTTGAACTCACTGGAAGTACAAGCAAGCAAAATTATTTTTTTGCTTGTTGACTTAATGCATTACTCATGGAAAAACATTTGAAATATACTGTTTCACTGTGAGCCCAGCTAACATCATCTTGATTTCTTGCAATTCAAAGAGATGTTTTGGACAGCTGTATAATACACACTGCACAACAGTAAGCTGGGACGTTAAAGAGGTTAACTATATTCCCACCCATTAATTATTAACTGGATGTAGCATGGAAATATTTGTGTGGCCTCCAGTGACGCAAGATAGTGGGACGTACTGTACATGGGTGTCAAAAGATTTTTCACACCATGCATGAAGCTGTATTTGTCAAGACTGGGTAAAACTACTTGGGGCACATTGTGCAATACAGAAGTAATGAAAAGCTCATCCAATTTTATCTAATGTGTGGTAAATTTGCTGTTGTATTGGTAAAGCGCCACAGTTTCAGAGTCTTCAGTAAAATAAACCTTTTACTACCTAGCTGTGTGGCCCGTGTAAGTGTAGACTGAAGTAAGAATAGTAGAGCAGCCCTACAGTACTGGGAGCTGAAAGAGCATTGAGATTAGTGCGCTTAAGTAAAATGGTAACTGGATATTACAAAACCAGCGTAACTGAAAGTGAATGTCCAAATGCCCCTAAGAACCAACAAACCTGAAGTCATCAACTCATTAACTAACCTGTTAGCAAAGAGACAATTTGAAACAAGACTATGTTGCAAAAATGTACTTCTTTTATCAGGAATTTTAAAAATGTATCTCATTAACATAACCAAATGTCAATATATTTATAGCAGCTGCCATAGCAACATAGGGAACAGAAAATGCCTTTCTTCCCTGGGTACAGTACAGGCATGCTAAAATATGTGGTACTGCTCCAAGGAGACATGATTGAATACTGAGAAATTCCCAGCACCTGGCATTGTGTGGGCAGCCATAAGGTGCAGCTCAACAGTGAATTGGAAACAGGGCCTCAGTAGGGGGGGAAAAGGAGTGTTGTTCTCACCACACAGCTGGAGTATCCTATCCCTGCCAGTTTGGGAGAGATGAGTTTCCAGACCCCAATGCTGCCCTGTCGGATGCACTGACCGGCCGCCAACTCCAGGAAAAACAGGGGAACCCCCACCACCACCAAGAGCAGTACATACAAGAGGAGAAACGCTCCTGTGAAAGAGAGCAACGGAGTCATCTTAGCACTGTACACCTGAGTAATCATAACAGCTTTATTGCAGAAAACTTTATACCGAGGTATTTGAAAATAACAAGTTTCATTTCTGTTATTAAATTTCTGCAACATATATATGTGTGATATATATATACATCACACATATATATGTACATACATAATACATGGCACAATGAAAAGCTGTTTGTCCAATCACAGTGTAAAACAATGCCACTGTCTGTATGGGTGAAGATAATATGAAAGTGATTACAGATATCTAGCTTTATGTTTAGGTTTTAGGTTTTTAGGTTTAGGTTCGCCGTCACTCACATTACCTCGCTAACATTAACATTCCGTTGGGTTTTAGGACAAAATGGTCTCACGATATGCTTGTTATCCTGAATAGCTAGCCAGCCAAGTACTGAAATACATTCAAAAAGGAAATTCAATACAAATGCAATCGTTCTCAAAAGATATATAGAACAAAATGCATCCCATGAGTTCAATACGGAAGGCCTCCCCAAATTTCCAATTACAGGATGATTCCGTATTTTACGGGACGGTTGACAACCCTAAATTAAGCTATAGGCTACATTATCTAGACTAGCTAGTTTCTACAATCATCAATGGAAAACAAGCCGATTATACTTGAGTTGGCAGGGGCTGGACACATCCCTTAATACTGCTGCAAGTAAGATAGGCTATTGTAACAGTTGGCTTGCTAGCAATTAGCATTTACGTTGTTGTCCAGCGAGAGTTCGGTGACGTACACATCTATTGTATAGTTGTTTAAAGATAGCATAAATGAGAGGATAACATTTTAAAAATACAATTGTCACACACCAGTGTGACACCCCAGGGAGTGGTTTATTTTCCCCGTCTTTTTAAAAGAAACAAAACTGAAAATAAACGCAACCCAAATAAAGAAACTCGCTCTGGATGTGAGCTCCCATGATTCGGCACCAAATATGTCACACGCTGAGAGCAAGTTCTTTTATTTGAGTTGCGTTTAATTTCAGTTTTGTTTATTTTAAAAAGACAACGAAAAGTGAACCACAGCTGGTAAAAAGACAACCAAAAGTGGGACGAGCTGGCCAGGTGAAAACCTGGCCAGCTACGAGCGGGGAACTGAAAAGTTGCCGCTCGTTTTTGCTTTCTTTTGTCTTGTTATTTTAGTTTGTTGTTTAAGTTAATTGTTTTTGCCAGTGCCCATGAGAGGGAAGGGTGAAGATGGCATTTATTTTATTTCATATTTGTGTGGGTGCGCTCTCTCTCTCCATGCGGCAACCAATGGTGTTCCCCTGCACTGTCAGATCTCCCTCCCAGGGGTGTGACGCTGGCGTGCGACAACAATTTTTAACAATCAACTGATACGCAAAACAAAAACTAGGGCTGCACGATTGCAATGCATTGTGGGATAATCATGCCAGCATAGTGTCCAGTGTTCACATATGAGATTTCACCTGATGTAGTATGACATCCAGGTATTTTTCTCATACTATTACACATAACATTAACATACTATTTTGGATGCAGTCATGGAGGCTGCAAGGCCTTGCTGCCGACTGGCTGTCTTATCAGCACCCAACAGATCTCAGTGGTGTGGTTTTCCCACATTCCATGTGGGCTCTACACGTATGGTTGTTCACTAATGTATCAGGTATGCTTAAAGCAATTAACAGATGACGCATGAAAAAAAGACAAAAGATTGCCTATATGCCCTATAGTGGCAGCTATTCTTAGTACGCTTTTTAAAAAACTGCAATTCGATATATCATACAGCCCTAGTTCAAACATGGAATCCTCATAAGTTGGAAAATTGAAGTAATTGTCACTAGTCATCACTGCTACTCGTCTTCAAACAACGTTCACAAAGAGTTGGATCATGAGCTAGCTAGTCTGTGTCAACCGTTAACTTTGTTTACAAAGGCAATGCTATGGGCCGTTGCCAAGCAACTGTTAGCATGATCAGTTATCCTGCACCCAAGTGTTGTAAGCATCATGAAGTACAATCGTGTTGAAAAGGCAAGTGGTCCAATAATACTGTTTTTGGCTATATTGGCACATTTTGTTTAAGTAAAAAGTTATATATTTATGCATGCAAATAAGCAAGTGTTTAAGTTTGGTTTATTAACAATGTCTTCGTTAACTAGCTGTCAGGTGGCATTTCTCAGCACTCATTAAATCATTATTTGACTAACAAAGCTAACGGAAAACAGAGTGAGCTACGTGTACTCAAGGCAGTAGGACTTCAACCCAACATGACCCTAATTTATCACATAATTTGTGGCGAGAAGCTCAGCAGACCTGGGTCTAAAAAATGTGAACTATCCCTTTAAGAGCAGCACATTTCTGTTTCTCTCCAACTCTTTTGGTGTCTTTTGTGTATATTCATAACTGGTGTATAAGCGGACTTTACAGTGATCTTTAACACAAGTGGCAGAATCGCATGTCCATTCATCCATAGCATTTCATTTGAAAACACTGGTCAAAACAGCATGTTAGCGCACACTAGTAGAATTCATTCGGCATACAGTACAGAACAGATAAGACGTCCACAGCAGAAGATAACACATACATTTTAACGGAAAGTACTCACCGCCTCCATTCTGGTGACAGAGGTAAGGGAACCTCCAGACGTTCCCGAGCCCAACACTGAATCCCACCTGAGCTAAAAGGTACTGTATTTTACTGCTCCAGGCATCGCGCAAGGGGTCCGCAGATCCATCCTCCGCTGAACTCGCGTCACCGTTCGCCTCAAGGAGCTGGGCTATTGATGGCCTCTCAGTCATCACTGTCCCGTTTTCATCACCAGGCAAGGGGGCCTTTTCCATCTGAGTGGTGGGGGCAGAGGGAAAAAGACATCAGCACAGACAGACCAGGGATTGCTGCAAACAATAAATACAATTTAATGTAAGAAAATATGTAAGGATAACAAATATAATCTATTACAGGGACAGTTTACTTTCTGGGGTGTTTTATAGCAATTCAGTTTCATTGTAAATTTTCACTTGTCCCAAACTGTTTTTGTGTGCGATGAAGGTTACGTCACATATTTACATAAGTCTCTGATGAACGGATGGCTTTACAATGCCAGGTAACAGAGAATTTGGGGTTTCAGTGTCTAAAGCAGTGGTTCCCAACCTCAGCCCAGACTCCCCATGTATGCTGATTTTCCCTCCAACCAGAACTGCAGTCCCAGGATTTTAACAAGCTGATAATTTTTCTTATTTAGATGCTTTTCAAGTTCAGAGGCATTATTTGCCCACTTAAGCCATATTATGTCAGAAATAGCTCTACATGGAATGAAGAATAAAAATCACAATGTTCACATTGTGCTTATCGAGCTATATTGCAAACAATTACATTAGGAGGTACTTTTTTAACTGATCAAATTAGCTGATTCAATAGGCTCCTAATTAGGTTGTTGAACACGTGTCGTTCATTATTATCTACCAAATAGTTAGATTCAGTGGCAGTGTCAGCACTCAACAACACTACATCTCGTAATTATTTCACAAGAAACAGGCTCTCGGGCTGTCAGACGTCAATTAAAAAATAGAATTAAATTCCATACATGTCAGGTTATTCAGATTTTTTGTTATTCAGATTGTCAAAGAGTATTAAACGCGTTCATAGTTGACTTTTATGTCTAAGTTCTAACAAAAAATATTGTTACACTAATAAAAAAAAAATGTTAAACAGAAGACGAAACGCATCTGTAGCCTACATGTTTGTAACTGCTGAAATGTGTATATTTGTAATGTCAAAATGATTTATTCTCGCTACCCTTCATACACTGTATATTCACAAAGGGAACTGGCAGTTCCAAGCATGTGGCCGTACTTTCTGTGCCCTCACTAACAGTGAAGCTTTGTTTGAAAATCCAATTAATGAAACGCAATTATGTCAGTAATCATGCTGTGGCACATCATGAATGATATAAATGAATGAGCGTAACTATAATTACTAAACAGAAGCCGAAGCACTTTCACAACATGAAGAATGATAATGTTACAGAGTTCTGGTTAAAACTACAAGGCTAGCTAGCTAACTAGGCTAGCTTAATTTTACTGTCCGACGATTCGACGAGCAATGCCGATTCGCGGGCACGCTAGTTCCGCCAACATATTAATAGTCGTTAGCTAAATTTTAAACATGAATGTTAGCCAACTAAACTAGTACAAAAAGAAAGCTAGTGACTAACGTTAACTGGTAACGTCACTAAATGGTTACATTTTCCGCGGGAGACTACCACTGATCCAGACCTATCTTACCACATACGACCGCTTCGCGGGTACCATGGGCAACGTTACTTACCTCAAGGAACCACAATTTCCTGATGTTTACCACCTGCGACACGGTTTAACAGCAAAAAAAAAAAAAAAAAAACAGAGACAGTCTTCGCGCCGAAAGCAAGTTTAGTCATGTACTACCAGCTAATATTCTTTCAGTAACCAAATATTAGCATGCAAAATTAAGGCGTTTAGCTAGGTCGTATTTATACCGTGTACATGTTTCTAGTTTTTAACAATTTTGCCTGTTGAATTTGTATTGCTGGCCAGCTATACTGTCGGATAATTACAATTATTGACAAAGAATTATGGACAGCGTGTTCCTTTCTGCTAGACAGAACTAAGCAGGCCACGTGGTATGTTCGTTGGTTCCGCAATCCGGATTCTTTCCTGTTACCGCCACATACGTAAAACCAATAGGGATGGCCCAAGTTACGCCTTGGCGGGGGCATGCCTCATATATATACCTATACAGCACCGAGAAAAATGGTAAAATGGTAAGATTACAAAACACAGGGCCAAGTGCCTTGAAAGAATTGAGGAAATATTGGGTAGCATTGCTTTGAAATACATCTTATGTCATTTCGGTGAGGCAAGATAGCCTATATTGTTTGTAGTACCGTAACTTGGCGTCATTTTGATATCAATACTTTTGAGTAACTTGGCATTTTTGTACGTTGAAAACGTGTTTTTTATGAGATGAACTACACAACACATAGACATGCCCCTTTGATCCATTCTCTCAGGGTCCGCAACAGTGAAATATATGGACAGAAATTAGTGCCAGTAGAAACTCAGTTTTAATGGCATAATTTAATTTTTATTGCAGTAATTTGAATTTACACTCTTGAAACTGAATTGTTGTATTTAAGGATGCAATTCTAATCGCGTAAATTGAATTTGTATTTCACTATTTAAAACTGAATGTAGCCTAGCCTTGATATTGAATCCGGTCTTTCACTTGTAATTTCAAGTTAAAAATCAAGTTCCGTTTTTCGACCAAACTAAAAGATCTGGGGGGGAAAGTGTAAATGAGGTCCAGCTCAGGTTAGTTCATCTGGACCTGAACGACGAACAACCTAGCCGATGTGTTCAGTTCATGTGTAATTATTGCCAACTCGGGTGATATGCATAATGTGATTAAATATATAAAACCACGAGAGTCAAATACCTAGCCTAATTGACCGCTTAAAAATCGTTTAGGTTGCATACATTTATGCACAAATAATGTCCATATGTCACGCGTCAAAACAAAAACTGAAAAGCAGTGATGTGATGCAGCATGATGTAACATTTTAAAACGTTGCAATAGACCAGCCTATGCTAGATGTAGGCTACACGCTCGTTCAGACCGTGTCAACGTGTACAGTAGTTTCAGGCAGAGCTGGAACAACTGGATTTCCACAGACGACATAGCTCACTATAAGTGGTGAAGCAGATTAAACTTTTTTTTCACAAACATGACGATCTCATTACATGAATGTTGAGTCGGTCTAACTTACCATAAAGTATGAAAAAGCACTCTTAACTCCAAATGTGTAACATTTTCAAAATCATTTCGATTAATCTCAATCTAAGCCATAAAAATTACCATGCGAAAGAATCGAGCTGTCAGTTGTATCTAGCCTATATAAAAATACGCATTACGCACTCTTTACCTGAGCCTGAAGAAATGAGGTCGTAGCCTTAAGACTTGTCACAGAAGTGTCTTCCTCCGTCGTCAATAGTGTTATTCATAGATATTTCGACGTACACACAATTTACCAGCTATCAGCTATATGCCCAATGGTGTGTCCATAAATAATAGCTTTATTACAAACGGGATCTATTTGTTTCTAAATATACTTTAAAGTATCATGTTCCAGTATGCAATGTGTCTCAAGAACTGACAAGCGCCACGTTGTTCTAGATAGGTACAAATGTCAATCAAGCCCTTCTAAGGCGCGACATTGTGAAGTCACCCTTTCATTGGCTATAATTTATTTATGCTCCACCCATTTCCATGAATGGAAATCCGAAAACGTCTCCCAACGCAGGAAAAATGTATGGTTTTATCTGTATTTGCAAGCACAACCTGTGAATCACGGTGACAAATTGGGATTTACGTCGTGATTCCCTCCAACCGACTGCCATAACCACGCCCTTAGCTGTTGAGGACAGTTCTAAACCAGAGCCGGGGATGAAATTAAACCTTCGAGGAGGCCGGTTTAATTTCAGATTAATGCTGCCTGTCAGGGGCAACACATGGATTATTTGGACTAGGCTACTTCAATGGAGACGAATGATCACCACCAGTCAGACAAGTTCTGTATTTGTTGACAGCAGTGATCCATTATATCATTTTTATGACGTCAATTTTCAAGATTGTTTTTGAATGCACAAAGTAAATACAATGGAGATACTCTCATTGTTGTGGCCCAGACTTTCATCTTTGACCCAAAGAGGAAAGCCTATACTCCTTTTCTATGATCACTTTAAGGTTTTTGGCATGTGGCACCTTTCACCAAGAAACTTTATTACAAGTGGGATCTATTTGTTTTCAAATATCCTGTTCCAGTATACAATGTGTCTCAAGAACTGACAAGTGACATACTGCGCAAGATACGTAAAAATGTCAATCAAGTCCTTTTTCTCCAAGTTCTGATCACTTTAAAGATTTTGACATGTGGCACCTTTCACCAAGAAACCTTTCATTCACAACATACTTATATGCAACTACAGCTAAGCAATGGTGCTACAACCAAGCTCATAACCACACCAGGGCTCTGATAAAGCACATGCTTAGTCAATGGAAGAATCACTTCCAGTGCTTTCAGAAAACACTGCGTTTAAACACAGAAGATGCTGCATTGTCATTGCAACAGCCATTCTTCACAAGTATCTGAAACAACATGGTTGCCTCAATCCTCAAACAGAAGAGGACCACTGACTTCAAGGTCCTCCTCAACCATTCAGATGTTCCCACAATTGAAACAGGGAATGAGAGAGAAGGACTTGCCTACAGAGATGTTTTTCATCGCACCATTTTTCTGACTAGATACCATTTTGATCCTTTTGGCTTTAAGGAAAAAAAACACCGACCTGAGGTAAGAGTATTTATTTTATAGATTCTGTAATCTATTGTGCACAGTAGGTGGTACTGACATAATGACATCTGAAGCATTTTCAGACATGCTTTGTTGCATCTCTCTTCTTAATCTGTGTCCAATTCAACCTGTTGTATTTCCATTTTCAATTCATGCTTCTGAAGATATTTGAACTACAGATATTTGAGCTATTGAAATTCATTGGTCAGCCTTTCATGGACAGTCAGAGTTTTTCTGGTGAGACCAGTAGTGACACCAACCTTCCCATTTGCTTCTGCAGATGTGGAAGGTTGACAATCTTGAAACTCTTTCGACCTGTTCAGATGACTTGTTATTCTATTTATTATTTTTAAATATTATGAAATAATAATATTTGTTCAATATAGTCTAATAAAGATGGAACGGAGGGAGGAAGAGTCAAATGATGACAGTGAATTTGGAAGGGAATTACTTGCACAATGATGGAAGTGTCACAGGCGAGGGAAAATGAAGGCAAAGTTGTCTTTTTGTGGTTGATTTTCTTGTTATTCCACAGTACCTGCATAGATTTCATAAGAGGAAAGCAATAGAGATTAAGATTCTAACTTGAAGTTGTTGTATTGTTCTTTTCGTTGCTTGTTCATTGGCATTGAATTCATAACAAAATAATGTCCAGACATACTTTGTCCTTTTTCTTGAATTCAGCAGCGGATATATGTTGTTTATCTTCAATGTCCAGGTGCCTCAAAACTATTTGCTTTAATAGTGTTTTCTCATGCTCCATGAAGTTTTTGAAATGCATTCCTGTCTGTGCTTCTAATATTTTGTCTGAATGCTCCACCAATTCCTCCAAATCAAATGTTTTTTGGGACCATCCACAGGTTTTATAAGCATCCACATTCCAGTGCACTCAATCTCCTCTCTACCTTTTGTTAGATGTTACGTCCTTCAGCGCCCCTAGTGTATCACTGCCACTAACACCTTTGTTTTTTTATTTCACGTTTTTCCCAACTATAACTGCAGATTTGTGCATCCTGCTGTGCACGTTCATGGAGGCATATAATCTGTGCCTATCCCGGGACAAGGCACACAATTTAGAATCCAAATTTGGTGCCAGCAACAAAAGCAGCAGAACATCAACCATACTTTGGACCATTTTGACCTTTGTGAAAATTATTTTTATTTTTTTGATTGTGAGATTTTGGAGTGTGGAAGACTTTATTTTTTGTTTCTGGAGATTTTTTATTTTCTAGATGAGTTATTTAGAAAACGAATTCCTCAGCTGAGACTAATTAGCTGTTTTTTTTCTTTTTCATCTGCCTATGGTGTACATTGTCTTCCTGCACTTTGCAATGATCTTCACTGAATAATGTTTGTCTTATATTCAGCAAGATACAATATACACGGCCAAAAACTATAGCTATATTTTGTTTATGGAGAAGTTTGATACCATCATCAAGTTTGTTTACTTCTGGTTATGCACGTGGATCCTCAAGACATGACAGCAAAGGAGGGGAGAAAAGATTCACACTTGAATTGTGATGCTCTGTCAGGACAGACAAAGGAGCGCTGTGAAATCTGTGCTTTGTTTGCACGTGTTTGGTGTCATATCCCAGGGTCCACCTTTAAAGACCCTACCATTCAAAAACAAGTTTTTTAATGGTTAACTCCTCTTGGAAGCATGACTTTCACTATACAGATTGATTTTGTGCGGAGGTGTCACCAGAGCGCCCTTTTCACATTCTTCCACTGTAGACAAAGAGTTTCTGCGTACTTCCCTGAACTCTGAGTTGGAAACGAACATGGATGTGCAAAATTTGGGAAATCACAAATACGTGGAACCTATCATGGTCCACTATGCAACGATACTACAGGACAGCGACGTAGTAAACTGAAACTTTTCTGCACAGAAACCTGACTGACATGGTGACCGAAGTATCTGCGTTTTAATGGTTTGACTTGGGTGGCTCTGATATTTCCAATTAGGTTTCTCAGCGCTACCAAATTGGATCACACCAAGCTGACTAGCTGAGTCACGCCACTCTAATTAGTTGGATCAGTCACTTGTTTTCAGTTGGGTTGCTCAGCGCTACCGAACTAGATTGCGCAGATTAACTGGCCAGCACAGCACAATCTGATTGGGTCACACTGATGATTGGACCTAGCCAAGCCACACAGCTGGTTTGTGTAAATTTGTTTAGTGTTTGAATTAACAGGCTAGTCATATTTCCAGATTTTTTTTAAAAATAGAGAAATTATTGTTTTCCTAATTCCTTCAAAATATTTTATGACATTTGGACATTTGTATATTAACAAGCGCAAATCCACAATAGCTGCGACTGCACACGCGCATGCATCCATGTGTCCATGCATCCACGCACACACCCTCACACAAACACATGACCTCTTCTTTGGCTCATGACCAACCGTTCCACAAAATCTTGTGCAAATCTGTGAATCCTTTCGGGAGTTATGCGCCTTTTTGTGATAGGCCACGCCCATTGCCACGCCCCCTCACACACCCTCAAACAAACACGTGACCTCTTCTTTGGCTCATGACCAACCTTTCCACAAAATCTTGTGCAAATCTGTGAATCCATTCGGGAGTTATGCGCCTTTTTGTGATAGACCACACCCATCGCCAAGCCCCCTCTTGGTCAATCGGTCTTGAAAGTTACTCAGCTCTACCTTCAGTCATGACCAACGTCCATGCCAAATTTCAGCCTCCTGGGGCAAAAACTGTGGCTGCTACGGGATGGGACACATTTTGTGGACCGACCGACCGATCGACCGACCGACAGACAGAGCTATAGAGCTGTGGTCACAGCTAAAAACAAGGCTTTTCATCAATTTTTATAATCTAAAAATATTCTGTATTTAAAAAACAAATTGCTGGGCCGTCTGGTGAGGGTATGAGACCTGATCGTTGCATTAGCAACTCCTACTGGTTGGAGCATTGCACACAATTACATTACACATAGGGCTATACTTCCAGCTACCTTTCACATGCATAAGCTAGTTACTGGTTAGTACAATAAATGATCTGTTTTCTATTTTGTACAATGTACATTGTTGTATATTGTCGCATGCCAATGTGACACCCATGGGAGGGACAGGTGGCAGTTCCGGGAGTGCACTGCTGGTTCCCACATGGAGAGAAAGAGCGCACCCACACACACACGAAAACAAACAGACACCTTCACCCTTCACCCTTCCCCCTCACGGGTTCCGGGCAAAAACTATTTACTGAAACAACAAACTAAAATAAGAAAGCTAAAAGAAAGAGCTGCTTTTCAGTACGCCGTTTGTAGCTGACTTTTCAGTTGGCCAGTTTCTTTCTTTGACTTGCGTGCTCAAAACAAACAGAACTCAAAACAGCCGCGCTCTCAGTGTGTGTGTGCTCCAGGTCTCGGCCCCAAACTGTGAAGAGGAACATACCTTTAAGCACCTGGGCTGATTAGTCAACGCAACCCAGGTGCATGTGCTCTCTCCACCAGCCGGCGCTGCTGAGACAAATCTGGTTCACTGTCGGACCGAATGCCGCACATATATCTTTGTAAATCTCTTTATTGTTGTTATTGTTGTGGTTCTTGTTAGTCATTTCCTTAAGTTATTTGAGTACTTACTTAATATTTCTTTGGTGAGTAATGGAAGCTTCGGCCAACTTAAAAAACCACCAGGCTAGCTGTGATGTAATTAACATTTGCAGAAGTTTTAGGTTTTTGTTAGCAAAATAATTCGTTGGGTTGGAAAGCAGCATCATAATTCAGTGGGTCCAGTGCCATTTAAGAGAGAAATGTGTCTGGATAGAAAAAGTTTCAAACGCCAGTTTTAATCACAGATTGTGACAAGAACTGTTATGTTATACTCCCATTCATTTTCTCCATAGAGAAATTATCTTTTTATCTGAAAATACATATATGGATAAATGTTTTTTCCTGTATTACGTCAGACTTCTGAGGCATTGTCAATTTGCATATTCATAGATTCCAGCATTCACAAAGATGGTAAAGGCATAGAAATGCTATTAAGCCATTTTCAGTAGGTCATTGAACTTTTTTGATGGAAAACCCATATTAAACAAATTATTCAATAAAGAATATTTTTAAGGTTTTAAAATACATGTGTAGGGGTACTTTAAGAACCTCAGATGTGAAATAAACTTTGCATTCTGATAAACTGTATTTCTTCTTTCTTCCAATATTTTAATTGAGTATGTTGTAATTGTAAATAGTCAGTTATGTTTAGTTTTCTTCTTCTATTTTGTGATATTGCATTGCATATTTCTGAAATATGTGGATATGTTGGCTGTATCAATGTTTATTTATAATACTGATAAAGCAATATAAGTAAAGGACATAAAAAATTAAAATAAAGGTTTTTCATCAACAATGGCGAAGTTCAAGGAAGTATGATGTCTTGCACACTGACACAGCATTCCACCCGCATGCATTTATTTTAACTTAAAAAAATAAGCAAACAGCTTGGGATATGTTCTTATATTTGCCTTTTTGGTTGTCAGTTTACTCACCAAGATCACTTAAAATATGTAGCCTAAGGACCGTTAAAATACAGGTTTTTTAGGATTGGGATGACAGGTATGCCATGTTACGCCTAGTTATGCCTAAAGAAGTGTGCCAAAACTGGTGAGTTACCAATAGCCTGTGATTCCTCTAGTCTACATACTTGCTCTTTTATTATGTTGTAAAGACTCCACATCAGTAAACATCAGTAATGGTTAGATTTGTCAGTGTTTTATTGTGTATGTGTATTTATAAATGTGAGCTCCATACACATTCAAAATTATGTTTTTGCCCTTTGTGTTTGACTGTTGGCAATCTATTATTCCACATCAATAGTAACTGGTATGGTATCTTTGAACATACATAAATTGGGTACAGACATGGTTTATGTTGGTGGCTAATGGTAGCCTGTGAGTGTGATTTCATAGTTCTGTGTTTGTACTTTAGATGCACACATGCTTGTGTATGTGTATGTATGTGCTAAGTTATGTGTCTGAGCTGTAGCTGACTAGGCTGGGCAAAGTGACACACCATTCACCAAGCATATTTCATAATGTTGGATGTGGACACACCCAAAGAGAGATTTGAACGTATTGAAACTGTAGTTATGTTCACAGACTGCAGTCTGTTAAAGTCATTCTGGTTCTGACAGGAGGGAGAGAGGCAGGGAAGTAGTAAGGAATCACAGGGAATGCCATTGAAACCGGAAGAGACAAACGTAATAAGAAGGGGAGAAGAAGGGAGGGAGAGAGAAAGACTTATTTATTAAAGGATTCAAAACTAAAAGGAAAGTTTGGACATGAAAATTGGATATGAAGAGGAAATAAAAACAAACTTTAAAAAAAGAAAAACTACTTCCATTTTTATTGGGATTTTCGTTGTGGAACAGCTATCTTTTGAAAGACATTTTAGGTAAGAAACTTTGATAGTTACAATGAAAAGATAAATATCATAACTGAAATAATCTTCAGAACACAATTTATCTTTTGGTTTATTGGATTAATTGTTACACTTTTTGACTGTTTTGTCAAAATGCAAAAATCTGCAACCAAATAAATGGCAAACTGAGTGACTTGAAAAGTGTCACTGAAACATTTATATTTATTGCAAATTCAGAAATGTATGACCCCTTTTTGTTGAACCCTCTGTTTGGACATTGTGATCAGTCTGTGAGTCGGAGTCATGATTTAATCTTGCCTGGTTCTAACACTGAGCTAGCTGTTAGCTGCAGGTGGCACCAAAAATGACGGCAATGAATAGTGCAACATAATGATGTCCATTAAGGGAGCATGCTTCCTAGGGTATGAAATTGGCTTTCCTCTGACACAGGCATTTGTTGGCTGAAACTCTGTCTAGTAGTAGCACAGTAATACCCTTGTGTACATGTGGCTGTGCCAAGAGGAAAGTAAGTAGAGTGGCTGAGAGTGCGGAAAGAGAGAGAGAGAGGGAGGGAGAGGGTGTGGAGGTCGCTGAAGGAGAGTGGGCATGTTGACAGAAGGGAAGTAAAGGGAGAAATGAGTTGTGCTCTGAAGATATTCTTGTAGACCTGGTCAAACTGGCTGGATAAGTGTGCAGTCACATGTGGCAAGAAAATAGTGAGAGATGAATGGACAAAGCAATGAAGAGTGAGCTAGAAGAAGGGCAACAAACACAGAAAAGACCATCACTCTATTCACTGCCATAAATGGTGAGTAGTTTTGCGTTTACCCAGTGAGAAAACTCTAGACGTCATAATCTAGATGGCTAGAGGCGTGGAAATCTAGGTTGGAAGCCGTTTTTACAGGAATGGACTTGGATAACACCAAGATAGTTCAGGTTTTACCTGGATATAGCCTGGCTACATCCTAGTCAGTGAGAACACTTTCACTTTTCAATCATATATTTTCACCTTAACACCTAGGCAGCATCTCACAAAAAATGTTCACTGGGTGTGAATGTAGTGTACAGCTTTTTTTATTTATTCAGTAGTGTAGTGCTTTGGCGTGGTTACTATTTCAGGTTTTATTCTCCACACCATAGTTAATCATATTGCCCACCATAATTTATGGTTTATATTATAGTATTGTCTAGCACAATGGACTAAAACATATTTTTATGCAATCTTGAAAATGATGTGCTTCATGTCTTAAAATTTCAATTAGGGTCTGAAAATGCTTTACCTACATCTGTCACAGAATTATACATTCTCCATTTCTGGTTGAGGTTTTGTGTGGCTGTTCATGTAAGTTTCATTGTGAATGTCCATATGAAAATGTGTACCATATATATATATATATATATATATATATATATATATGATTGTGTTCAACTATTAAAAACAAAACCTAATACCCACAGCCCTTTCTCTTTAATTTCCTTGTCAGAATTTGGTTGCTGATAAATCCAGTATTGTTAGGAGGCTAGATGGATGGAAACGTAAAATCCAATTCATATGAATTTAAACAGTGATGCTAGAATCCACCATTGTGATTTCCATGATATGCTAAATGTGTGTCTGATTTATGAGAAGATGTGCTGATATTGTCAATGGCATACATCCAACAGTACATTCTGGGGTGAATCCCAAAAATGCTGAACACGCAAAATCATTTTTGTCAGGCAATGTTTTTATTATGTACTACAGCATTTTAGTTTGCACAAACAATATAACAGACCTGCATGTATAACGTATTGTGGACAACTGGAAATTGACAATCTTTGCTAACTTTGAATTGTGTTTTTTGATTTATTATTAATTTTACAGATCTGACTAGCAACCTTTACAAATAGTTCCATGATGTCACATATCTCGCAATATTTGGTCAATGTAAGTGTTATGTGCATTTTTTTTACTTTTTCAAATATTATACTGTATTCTGTTGTGCTGCTTGGGTATATTCACCTAATTACAGACATTTCAACACAAATTTCAACAATATGAAATAATTAAACATGATAAATTATATCAAATGTGTCTTCCTGTATCAAATTATGTCAGTAGAAAAAGTAAGACATTAATTAAATTGTAATACTGTGCCATACTTCTCTTCTTTCTCTGCCTTCCCACTTTTGTCCTGGACCCCCTTCCCTAGCACCTGGTGACGTTCTCCCTGCAGAGTGGGGAGGTGCGCAGTGTAGAGGAGGCCCTCTCCCGCCTCTCTAACCTGGGCCGCACTGACCGCCTCTGGAGCCAGGAGATGCTGGTGGAGGTCAGCCCTGAGGTGGTGAGGCTGAGGGATGCGCAGAACCAGGTACTCCTCTCGTACGTGGAACCGTGTCAGTCTGCACTCCTGTGCTAGCTGCCCTGTGGTTTGTAACAAAGCAAATACATTGTGCTGACCTCTCTTGTATAGCATGCATACTGTGTCACAAGTATCACAATAGATTCAAATGTGCATGGCTAACATCTTTTATTGAATGCATTGCAAAAGGAGGAGTGTGTTATGTCTAAGACTTATGTAAAAACTGCCCTGTTGAGAATTTAGAATCAAAAGCTGACCAACATTAGAATGATAAAACACCAAGCAATATATTACACAGACACTTTCGCTGTGGTGTGTGTACACAGGAAGAGTTGGAGGCATTCCACGTGTCCACCATTCACCGCTGTGACGCCATACACACTGAGAAACAATTCCCGCCCCTTCTCCTACTCGTCTGCCAAACCCTGCTGCAGAGAAAACCGGACATTCACTTTTTCAGCTGTGAGACTGTGGGGGTGAGTTCTGGCCTGCCCCTCTCTGCGCTACTTGTTACTGCCATGCTGACCAATGCTGTTTGTATCCGTTCCTCAAAGTATTTTAGGTCTGTACAACACTACTGTGCGGATACTCTGCGCCACATGCATTTGTACACTGTGCGTCTGCTCTAGGAAATATGTGTGTGAATTTATGTGTATAAAACAAACAAATATACAAATGTATATAAATGTATATAAACAAACGTTTGCAGTGTACAATGCTGTCTACGTGTGCTGTTTTGTCATGCTTTTAGTGCCATCACAGTTGTTGTCGCTTGGGCGGTTTGTTCTTTTTGTGTTTCTAGGTGGAACTTATCCGAGATGACATCATCCTCGCTGTGACCCATTACACATCAATGACCAGCCAGCATCTCAGGGCTTTGAGGTAGGCCGCTAACGACATCGTCGCTACGCAGACACAGCATGCACTGTCATTGCGATAAAAGTGCTAGGGCCATTTTTCAAACAGTAACTACTCGCTCACTCTGATTGATGGGACGTCACGGCACAGAGGCGGTAGCTGGGGGTGAGCGTCCATGCAAGAGAATCGGCTTCTAGCTGACTCATCAAGGTTGTAGGACCAGGTTAGTGAGGAGCTGCAGTGGCCTGAGGCACTGATACTAAGACGACAGGCAGGACAGCAGAGGGAAGGTACAATTTTTGGTGGGGAAGGTGATCTCGCCTTGGTGGAAGAGCATGGATTAGGATGTGGTCAGATTGAGCATGTGCACACAGTCTACTGAGATTCATACCCTTTTTTCAGTTGTGATTTGAGCAGTGAACGGTCCATAGGTTTCATAGCAAAAGGAATTAGCAAACACAGCTGTTCTGCGGCTCATTCAAGACAGATGAAATAGGTGGTCCCCTGTGGCTCACTAGTGGTTTCTTCCGTGGCATGATGGGGCTTGTGCCACTCACAAAGGAATACTTACTTTGCTGGCTGCTTCAGCATTCATTTATCTCACAGACACAAACACATATTCTCTGCCTTCATCACACTTGAAGGTGATATCAATAACATACCTCAGTCATTTGATTTTTTTCTCATTCAAATGTTCCAAGTCATGTTATCTAAGTGACTGAATTTTATCATTTCTGAAAAAGGGCATCTGCTAAATAGTGAAATTATATCAATAAACAAAATATTTTTAAAGACTGAAATACTCTTTCATATGAATAGTTGATACATTTATGTGTTCTTTATTTTTACTCTCAAGACATTGAGACTTCCGGATAAATTCCTCAGATGTTACTATGCAAAGCACAATTATGAAACTATTACATATTAATGGTGGGCAGGACAAGTTCATTTAAACACTTTATCAGGTTGTCACTGATAACTGGGGAATAAAATGAAAAACAACACTTGACAAGATGCTTAAGGTCCAATGACCATTCTGCTGCCTTACACACAGTCATTTTTATTGTATTTGCCCGGTTTCATTTAGATAATGTTTCACACGATATGCTTCAAGAATTTAATCTCTTTGTGACAAGAAAGGTGTTGCAATGGTGTTCTTATTAAGACATGCTTCTCATCATATGACTCAGTGTTGACACAGTCCCGAGAGAGAGGGGGAGAGAGAGGGGGGGCGGGGGGGCGAGAGACCGGAAATGAGGGAGGATAGACTTGTTTTACTCGTTTTTGCATAACTTTAGAAGGTGTGACTGAGAGAACAGGGCCATTCTACAAGAGTACAGATTACAGGTGCAGGTGCATGCGTGGACTTCAGTTTCAGTAAAGTAACACCACACACCGAGATATCAGGTAAATCTACATGTAAGTTTATTGTAATATTTCTGTTTGGACTAAGCTGAATGAATATGTAAAATGGGGAAAATTTGTCTGATTGGACGAGACAGATCATGTGATCACTGTCATACAATATTAAATTGAAGTGTTTTGAGGATGCAGTTTGTCTGTGTTGTATACTGATGCAGTTTGCTTTAGCTTGTTACTATATCAGGATGTAAGTATACTCATGCATACTGTATGTTGTATGGGAATGTGGAAGGTAGTTAGGTGGATAGGAAGACACATTCTGTGCTTTACAAGGGATAAAAAAAACTACTCAGGGATTACCTGACCATTTAGGCAACTGACAAATGAAAACCGAGGTCCCTTCTCCATTAAACTGTAAAGTGGAGTTTAGAAATAATGTAAACTGTAAATGATGCATTTACATGTGCATATGGTCGATAAGATCACAGAATGAAGACATTGCAATAACAGTAAAATGATATCAGCAGAAAGGTTCATTAGAAACACATAGTCTCGTATGCTTCTGTTGGAAATGGTATGGAATGTGAAGGTGATACTCTGAAAGAGAATGGAGGGAGAAGACAGGAGCAATACATCAGTATGAAAGAATAGAATGAATAGAATGATAGGAATTGAGAACGAAGATATTTCCAGAGTGATGTCATACATGAAACAACAGCCAAATAACTGTATATTTATTCTCCGCTAAGAGAACAAAAATGTACATGATAGTAAATGACAGTGGAAAATGGAATTGTTTATCATATTTCTTTCATCACTTACAGTTGTGGGTTAAATCAGTGAAGATCAGTATAACTTTTGTCCTTTTTAACCCTTTAATAACCTTTTTTTTTAAGTTCTTCCAAAAATAATTTCAGGATCTCAGACATGTTACCCTCTCACCTGCCCCCACCCCCAAAGCAGACACAAGAACAGGCACACACACTCACACACGCACAAAAATAACTAGGAAATTCCACAACAAATGTACAGTCTCTTGGTAGAAGAGTCATGGTACACAACAATACCGAGACAACAATTTAAGTCAAAGCACAGTAAACTTTGCTTTGGGAAGAAAAGGAACTCTGAGACATCATGAAAAACCAGCATCAGTCACCAATGTCATCTTTTAGAAATGTCATTTTCAAACTTAGCACAAGAATGCACATGCATGCAAGAGTACACACATATGCACAATTACACACCTTGAACAAGCACATAACCGGCACAACTAACTTCCGCAGACACATTTTAGCTGGCACCACCTGCGCATGTGTCCCACAAAACGTCCCTCAAAAGTCGTCCGTGAGTGAGTGAGTGACCACAATTTTCCATGCATAGCCCACGGCGGCAGCTCCTGTGCACCGTAGGAAAAATAGGTGGTGTTCATGTCAATGCTGATGTGTTCATATCTGTCTGCAGCCAGAAGGGGAACCGTCTCTCCCTCCCTCCCAGTGCTAGCCAGGCTCAAAAGCAGCAGAAGTCACAAACCCTCCCTGCATCAGTCACAATGCTGGGACCCCCGGGGATCCCTGATCCTCCCCTGGCTCATGCCCCCAACCCCCCACCACCCAACCCTCCACCCTACCCTGGAACCAAAGGTAAAGAGAGATGACTATTATTATCAATTACTTTGCCACTCAAAGCTGTGTTGTCCATGCTAATTGAATTAAAGGGAAAGGGCAGTGCCATCCAATGGGCACTAGTAAAAATGGGCTTGAGTACTTATTTTGTGCCTGTCTTGTTTGTGCCCTTCACTGGTTCATAACTTAGATGTAAACATGATCGCCTTATTGACCAAGTGAAAAAATGAACTAATGGACTGAAATATATTTTAAAATGTGCCAGAAGTGACTTTCACAGCTGGATTAACCCTGATCCCTATCTGTTTACCAGTGAATGAGTCAGGCAGTCAGAAGGCAGACACATCTCTCCTACGGGCTGCAAGGGAAGTGGTATGTGATACGTGTGTGGATCTGTCTTCTCTGTCTGCCTAATGCATGTCTATACACCGTCTCTAAGTTTGTGTTCTCCTGTGGGTGTGCATGTGTGGGAACTGACTTTGGCAAATAGGTCTGGATAGATATGCATTCCAACCCAAAACAGAGAATGCACGGATCTTTGTGTATACCTTTGTGTCTACACCTGATTGAGCACACATGGCTGTCTGTTAATGTGTGTAGGTGTTTGCGCTCTTCCTTTTCTACGTCTGTTTGTCGGTGTAGGCCTCATTCCCGGAATGCAAATGCACTGGAATGCTTATTCTTCAAGGGTTCCACCCCAGACATATCATGCCTCAGTGCCTTCACTCCGCAACTCTCTGTACCCCTCCCTCTGCCAGGAGATACTGAACCACTGTTTTGACGACATCGAGCTCTTCATGGGGAAGTTACAGAAGTCAGCCGAAGCACACAGTGTGCTGAGCCAGAGGAACAAGAAGAAGAAGAGTCGCAAAAAAGACACAGAAGGTGAGAGGCAAGGAAGGAGGGAGGGAAGGAGGGAGGGAGGAAGAGCAAGATGACCTGAGGGCTTGTCAAAAAACATAAGCAGTCATTCTGTGCATGTTCATCTATGAGTGGGACAGCTCAGAAACAGAAGACGTTGAATACACATCCTGTGTGTCACTGGGCTTTGCTATAGCATAGAAAAGCACATGGCAGGAACTGAAGTGTTCTTTAAGACTGAGAGTATGGGCATAAAAGGGACAAATAAACAGTTATTCAAACAGATGCAATCATGTTTTCTTTATTTTGTATATTTTCTGTATGTTGTTTCTTGTGTGCAGATGACTTGCTGACTCTGAGGGCTCGCCCTCCGGCAGAAAATGAATTTATTGACATCTTTCAGAAATTCAAATACTGCTTCAGCCTATTGGTGAGACACTGGAACATTTCTTTTTAAAATTATCATTATTACTTTTTTTAAATTATCATTATAAGTACACCTGACAGTTATGTACTAATTGGCCATGTTGAAGTCTAGTTTATCCAATAAACGCAGTTGCGTAATACCGCCTGTTGACAAACTGATGTACTAGGTGTAACACTTAAGGCTGCATTATTCAAGAAAAATTCCAATATTTCTATAACACCGCAAATAATTCAATTTTTCATTGGCCTCTCAATGGATATAAGTATAGTTACTGGCGCTAGATTAGTTGACCCTGCAAAGATGGATGAACATTATAGTCCAGTGGACATTATCCAATCTCTGATATTGTTCTCTATTGATATTTGTCTGAAGCTCATAGAGGGCAGTATATTATTGAAGTTACAGCGCTGATTGTGTACTTGGTATGCTGTTGTTCAGGCCCGGTTGAAGTCATGCATTTCAAACCCCACCTCAGAAGAGCTGGTACACCACATCTTCAGTCCCTTGGAAATGGTGAGATCACCTTTATGACTGTGATAATTACTCATGCTGGACAGTGAGCTTGTGCCCTTACTGATAGAATCCCTCAAATTCAGTGCCTACTGTGGTCTCCACAGTCAATATGCTATTACTGCTGTTGATAACATCTGGATGTATTTGTATGTACTTCACTCTGGTAAGGCCTCATCTTTGAAATCATAGTAGAACTCACAGGTCTAAGCACAGAAGAGAGATTCAGAATTTGTTCAAAATAAGCATTTCAACTGAACACATTTTATGCATAATTTTATTACTGTGTACTGCTTCGAAAATGAAAGCAAGACTATAATCGGTAAGGTAGTTATGTGATTTAATCATTTTGTGATTTGTCTGAAGTGTTCATTTTGGGCAGGGTGGGGTTAAGCAGTGTTTAAGATTATTTTCCCCCAATCTCTTAAAAATGACTAATACTGAATGGCAGTGTCTAATGTAAATGCCCATTGGGGGTTATAAGCACTTAACTGTGCCTGGAGTGTCCATTAAATGAGACGGTGAGGTGGGGTGGAACAATTTCAGCTTTGTCTGGAGTGTTCCATAAAGACAGGCAGCGGTAAGGAGCACACTGTGAATAAAGGAATGAGTCACAGGGGTGTGTAGCGAGGGCATGGGAAATGTTACATGTGGGTGTGTATATGGAGGTTCTGTGGAAGCTGGTGGCGTAGTGCTGTAGCTGGCAAGGCTAAAGCTGGCAACGCTAACGGCTCCCATGCTATTCCAGATCGTGAAGACCACTGGGG
Source organism: Anguilla anguilla (assembly GCF_013347855.1). Lineage (NCBI taxonomy): Eukaryota > Metazoa > Chordata > Actinopteri > Anguilliformes > Anguillidae > Anguilla > Anguilla anguilla. Next base: position 42,280,690 of record NC_049202.1, read on the forward strand.
GGCCCGCGCTGGGGGCCTCCGTGTCCAGCCCGGCGATGACCAGCGGAGCCGTGTCACTGCTGCAGGACAACCTGACGGAGGAGGAGAGGCTGCTGTGGGCGGCACTGGGACCCAACTGGACCCTGCCCCGGTCAGTACAGCTGTTACCTCACTGGGTGTACCCAGCCTCCTGCTCATTTATCTTACTTAACTTTTATTTACCCAGGTAGTCCCACCGAGACACAGAATCTGTTTTAAAAGGGGGACCTAGCCAAGAGGCCAACAGGGCTCACGTCACTGCCCACCACGTTGTAGAAGCAACATGGCAATGCAGTTTGTGTGTACTGTTGACCCTCAGATCTCACAGTCTCCTTCATAGTGTGCATGGACTGAGCCATACCAGGATGTACTCTGTACATGGGAGTCCAGAGCGGTACTCAGTCAGTCTCTGTAATGATGACCCCCCCCCCCCCCTTCCGGTCTTGTAGTTCTCAGCTCAGAGGCCCAGTTTCCCCCTACACGCCCGTATTCATGGATGGGTGGAAGCCCGAGGCCATCGACCCAAATGGACAGGCTTGGGAGGACCCCATAGAGTCGCAACACAAACACGAAACTCTAAGGGAAAAACAAGAGGTACAGGCCACTGAGAGCTCGACCCAACGCTATTGCAAATTGTGACTGTGCACAATGTATGAAATGTGCAGTTATGGAGGAGTTATTAATATACAATGATTTCAGGAGATATCAGTACACAGAAAGATCTGGCGTTTCATGAGCAATACTGGAAATAATGAAGGGTGTTGTCTGAAGACAATAGGAACATACGTAGATGGTGGATAGGTTTATGCTCTCCAGTAAAGTAAACAAGGGTGAAGCTGTTACCAGGATGGGCGTTCCACCTCACTGCCTTTGTCCTTCCCATTCAGATGGCCCTCAGTCAGCCGGCTGGACCCATCAAGTCTCAAGCCTACGGCAGTGATGCATCGTAAGTGTCACCTTGGTTACAGGGGTGTGGCTAAAGGGGTGGCATCCTCCCCCCTCCTGTAATATCATTGGCCATGCCTGGTAGGTTTCACTGTAGGGGGGCTCTAGCATATAAACTTACAAAATGCACCATAACTTATTGTTATTAATGGTATTATAAAGCTTATGCTATTTAATGTGTTGTCCAATCAATGTGAAACTCTTATGCAATGCAATACATTGTGAGCCAATTTTAAATACTGTATTTATTTCTGATAGAATTTCCTAATTTCCCATTGGCCACCCCTGACTGGTTCTTGGTCCACCCACTGAAAAAATCCTAAAATTGCCACTGTTCAGTTAAAGAGAAGAAATCCTCAAGACTTCCTCTCTCTTCATTCACCCATTTGTAAAGTAGTGTGGATGTCATAATGAATCAATGTGATGTGCCTGTACAATCCAGAGCAATTGTTAGGGAGGTGAAAACAGACAGAGATCACTTTGCGTTGAGCAGTAAGGATGTGCTTTTTGGAGACCCCATGTGGACAGGGAGGGGAATGGCAGGTAACAGGTGTTAGGGTAAAGGAAGCCTGATCAGAGCTCTGGGAGCAGTGGAGTGAGGGTGAGATGATGAGACCTCTGCTTCTCCTCGTCCGTCCTCACAGCGAGGGTGCCAGCCTTCCCCCTGAGGGCGAGAGGGTGTTCCGCTGCAGCTACGACTTTGTGGCCCGAAACAGCACCGAGCTCTCTGTGCTACAGGGAGAGACGCTGGAGGTACTGATACATCCTTTCTCTTCTGCGGCAGTTTGCATCTGTCTGTCCTCGTACGCTTAACTTCAGGCACGTGGAACAGATAGAACTATATTCTCAATGTCTGTCTCCCAAAAGCAGCAACTGTCCACATATGCAAATGATACATGTCATTTTAATTACCTGGATGGCTGTACCTCCAGATAACAGGAAGGGCCTTTTCTATGGGTGACACCAGCACTTTATGCCTCCATTCAGAACATTCTTTCTTCTTCTGTCAGGTCATTGAGTCGTCAAAGCGCTGGTGGAAGTGTTGCAACCGCTTTAACCAGATCGGCTTTGTGCCTTTCAACATCCTGGAGCCCCTGTCAGCCGTGAGTGAAATTCACCCGGAAAGTCCTGCCACACACAAGAAACCAAAGGTATGCTCATAAACAGACCCGCTACACACCAACCGCTAACTGTAGCCCATTCCACAGCAGTAAACGCTGGGCCACACTGACACTCAGGCTATACACACCACTGCCTTAAGTTTCAGCCTGCAATGAGAAAAACAATGAGGCCAAAAATAAATAAATAAATAAATAAAAACCACATGGCCAAAAGGTTAAATGTGTTAAAGTAGTATCTGTTTCTTTCAATCAATGTCAGTCAGCAGACATAACAATGTCTCCTCTTCCCCCCCACAGCCTTCTCCCTCCCTACAAACAAATAGAGCCTCATACAATCCTCCACCGCCCCCACCTTTGACCCTTGACCCTTCAGCCCTACGTCCCCGGAGCATGGTCCTGCCCTCCCAACTCAGCCCATCCATAGAAGACACAGACAAAGGTACTGCAAGAGTGAGAGGGTCCTGCATATGAGAGGTGCTCTCTCCAAAACGTACTGTAAAGATGGGGGCAGTAGTTAAGGAGGAGAAGGATAAGATTACTCGCTGGAGGAGGGAAAACTAACAGCAAAAGAAGAGATCACCATCATGTCTTTCTCTTGTTTTCTTTTAGTGATGATGATAAATGACGAGCTGTTACAGAGACTGACGAATGGGAAGGCAGGCATTGCTCGTCCCTTGGTCATCCCTCGTTCCTCAGATACCTCCGTCCCCTTGGACTACCACTCCCCGCCTTCAGAAGTGATGGAGTGGCTGCGAGGCAAGGGCTTCAGTGAGCCGTGAGTCTGTCCTCAAGTCTTTACACTCAGTAAAGCCCCCCTTCATTGTTCCAGCATTGTGGAGGTAGCATTTGAGCCAGTATTGAGGCCATAAGTGGGGTATTATGGGTATTCAGAACCTTAAAAATACATCAAAAATCAAGATGAGTATAACTCAGGGAATCTATAAGACCGCTAGGCTGATATGAGAACAACATGGGATACACTATCGCTTCAATGCAACTAGACCTTGTTTAGCAGCATTCAAGATGGGGAATGCCATTCATAGTAAAGGCACAATGCAATTTATGCTCAGTGGCCACTTTATTAGGTACACCTATCTAGTACCAGGTAAGGACCCCTTTAGCCTCCTGAACAACCTGAATTATTTGTGGTATGGATTCAACGAGGTCCTGGAAACATGTGACTCAACAGCATCACGCAGCATCGCACAGTTCCAACAGCATCGTGCAGTTCCTGCAGATTTGTCAGCCAGATATTTATGCTGCAACTCTTTTGTTCCACCTTATCCCAAAGGTGCTCCATTGGAGATCTGGGGACTGTGCAGGCCATTGGAGTAAAGTGAAATCACTTTCATGTTTGTGGAAACAGTTTTAGATGATATGTGCTTTGTGCCACGGCACATTATTTTGTTGGAATTGTATCATTTGAAAAAGGGTAGATTGTGGGCATTAAAGGATACTTAAGTATGCGTATGCTACGGCATTAAAATGATGCTCTGTTGGTATTAATGAGCCTCATTTATGCCAAGAAAACATTTCCCACACCATTACACCACCACCGCCAGCCTGTGCCGTTGACAAAAGGCAGAATGGATCCATGGATTCTTGCTGTTTACACCAAATTCTGACTCTTACCATCTGTGTGGTGCTGGAAGCACCATATCTGGCACAAATAGTCATGCCACGGTCAAAGTCTCTTAGATTACACGTCAGGCCCATTCTAATGTTTGAACATTACAACATGCGAGGCATAAATGGTAAAGCGCTTTGGATAAAAGCGCTATATAAATGCACTCCATTTACCAACAAACAACAAACTGAACCTCTTCATCATGTCTGCATGCTTTAAATATTAAGTTGCAGCCACAGGATTTGCAGTTTGGAGGAGCAGGCTATTTGCATTAATGAGCCGATGTACCTAATAAAGTGTGATTAATCCGTTTGTTCATGTGTATCATGTTTACAGTCATCATGCATTTTTCACTTTGGAAAGAATTTACCTTTGACTGTTGGCATAGGTGTTTGGAAAATTACAGATTTAAATAGCATTGAGGTCATGTAATCTGTTTTCAACCTATAATTAGCACACTATACTAGTGACAGAAACAAAACTATTCTCTCATGCCTTCTGGTCTCTCTGCCATTCAGGACAGTGCAGTGTCTGGGAGTACTTACTGGAGCTCAGCTTTTCTCCCTGAACAAAGAGGAACTGCGTGCAGTCACACCAGACGAGGGCGCCAGAGTCTACAGCCAGATCATGGTGCACAAGACAATGCTGGAGGTAATGAACTACTTCTCAGGAACTTCCAGCAAATCAAACAAATCTCACTGGTGGTGATGGGTTCTCAACAAGGCCATTTGGTGTTGGCAATTTCCTTATTCTCTCAATGAAAATGATTTTCAGTCATGTCTAAAGAGTGTGGGCAAACCTCCACTGTTACTGTCACTCTAAATGCTTGCTTCAATCATTTGAGACCATAAATTCACAAGATAACTTTGTTTTCAACCCCAGCTGTTATTCCAACTTAACTTCCTACCTCATGCCTTTTCTGTTACTGTGACTCAGGATGCACACAGGGCCACAGAGCTGGAGGCAGTGATGGAGAAACAGAAGATGAAAGTGGACCTGAAATCGGAGAGCAGCCTACTGTGACGGACACTGCTCGTCACAGACATTCACTAACACTAATCACCTCAAACACCAGCAGTGATCCCGACAGTGATCGAAACACAGCAAGGCTAAAAGGGACGATAACTGCATACACCAACAATTAAGTAACACAGGCCAAGAATGATCAACTAGTAAACTGGTCTACTGCCTCCAATCACTGCACACCTGGACGGATCCAGACGCAAGTCTTTGCACATGCACAAGGACTCAATATGAATCACTTCCTGTGCTGGCAATGATTTGCACACTGATCCACAGCCAGACTGTCATAGTTCCACACAACATTGATTTCTACATGCAACAATACTTGCATATAAACTGAAACGAACCACAACAAAGCTGTCTGACCCAGCGGTTATGATATCCTAATTTTAGAATATGTTTAAGAATGAATACCCACATGGTTGAAAATGTATTGGCATAACCTCTGGAACTTTCTGGTAAGAACATGTCAGAACCTCTATTTCTGTCCAGTGTACAGTATCTCCTGATGCTGTGCCATCTCAACACATCAAGAAGCACAGCTGAGCAGTTTAAGTTCTGTTTACTTTCTGACTGCACTAGCCCTAGGCTGTGTTTAGTCACGAACACTTCACCCATACACACACAAACTAGCAGCGTCGGTCCATTAACTTTAAATTATCCATGTCATTAACGGGAGACATTGAGCCAGAAGTACATTTTCCCAGTGCAATTACTAATTATGAATTTAAATAAATGTATGTGTAAGAATATCTCACCGTCTGATGAGTTTTGCCTTCTGAGGACACAAAGCAGTCAAACTAATTCAGAAACAGAAGATTTTATTTGAGGCAAAGTGATCCTTTCCACAGGTTTGTCTTAAATTTGGTCTTGGCATAGTTTTTTTCCCCAGCAAAATAAAACCTTGTATAAACCTGACAAGCTGGTGGGGTGAGGGAATATAGTTTGAGGTCAGCCGTAAATTCACAATTTCAAATAAATAATGAAATGAGAATGTACTGCACCACATGCAACATGGATACCCTAAGAGCCTCTCAACCAAACCAAAAGACAACCAACCTTTTAAGGTTACAGAGACACCCCTTAAACATTACATGGCAAAGGTGATACACTTCTCATGACATCGAAAGGACAGTTCACTTTATAGAGTTTTTAATATTTCAATTTTAGTATGTTTTTATTTGGCCCAAACAGTTTTGAATGTGACGAAGGATATTAAAGATCAGAGATGTGTGGCCGCAAATGGCAATGGTTACACCCAATTTGAGGACATCAATCCACAATTTCAATAGATCTGAAATGACTAAGGGGACTTGACGAGTGAAGTTTGTCCCATTTCCTTTTTCCGGAAATTGGAATTTCGCAGGCAGAAACCATTTTCAGTGCTGCAGGGAGGTTGATGCTCGGAGGCACTTTTTTCCTCCACATGTAGCCCTGTTGATATAGGAAGCCATGCCACTTGAGAGCAGCGGTTTCAGGCTGCATAGCAAATACATCCAACCAAACATATGGTTAAATGCAATTTCAAACAAAGTAATATACAAACACATACATCCTCTGGAACAATCAAAATACACTAAAATTGAAATATTAAAAAAAAAAAAAAACCCCAGAAAACAAATTACCCCATTAAACCAAAGGAATCATTCAAAGGGAAGTTGAAGCATTCATAGAGGATTTGAACCTCCACAAAATCCCCCAACATGCTTCACCTCGCAAACCCCAGCCCCTAATTCTCTAGAACAGGAGCAACGTCAGCACAGGAACACAGTAAAGCCGAAGCTTACCACATATCTGAATTATACTGGAATTTCACTTTGTTCAGTTGTTAATTACATACAGGAAAAAAGAAATAGTGTCAGAAGCACATGTACACTGTAAGCAAGCAAACCCAAAACATAACATCTGGCCTCAGTATCCATTTATACTTCTATCGTGAGAAAATAAAATGAATTAAAAGGTTCCATTTAAATACATGATGTACAATTCTGACAAGCACTTTAACAATTTCTGGACCATCAACCATTTCTACAGACTATACACTTGCGGTTCATATCTACAGGGCAAACACCTGCAGATTTGAGTCTTCAGTTACCAGAGACTGGAGAAATAAGCTTACATACAAACTTCAATGCACTTTGTCCTGGACTTAAATGCTGGAGTTAGAAAGTGCAGCCATTTTAGCTTTGCAAATGCTATCCAACCTGAATAACTCCACAGCACAAAGTTGTATACGACAGGGGAAAAAACTGGAAATTTTCATGTCTTTATGCAAAGTGGAGCACACTGCACTGAGACAATATTGAGGGGCCTTTTTTAACACTTTAAAACATGGCAGTGCTGGGAACAATGGGAAACAGCCAGGTCAAGGTTTTGCAAATGTAATGACTGACACCCTTCTCATTCTACAGGAACAACACCAAGTGTATAAAAGACCAACTTAGCATAACCGTAATATCAAAGGTGAAAATGCAAATACAATGTCATCAAAGGGCCAGCAATTAGAGAGCAATGCATGAGTATATTAAACATCAAGCATGTCACATTCATTTAATCCTATTCATATATCGGAGTTATAAATAAAAGGTCCAGTTGCCTGCAGCTTCCATAGGGGATTACCTTAGAGAGGTTGTGTTTCTGATGCAGCATAAGCAAGCTTGAAAGAAATGGGCCACTGAATCGTATCATTGCTTGCCGAACCTTAAACAATCATGTGACTAATTCTTCTACTTCTGCTTCCTGTCACCTATATGCATGCTTGGGAAAACGTGCTCCGAAGTCGGAGCTCTGGACGAAGGCTAAAATGAGAAACAAAACCTGCGTACTGGGTCTAAAGGGCCTTCCCAGTGCAAAAAATAGCCTGCCTGAAAATATTCACAATGAACAAACTGAGTGAACCAAAATCTATACCAAAGAGAAGCCATGATACATGATGCCATGATTACCGAATGGGCAAGATTGATGCACGTGTGAGAGAGACGTGTGAATGTAATGCGATCAGGGACTGCAGTAATATGTGTGAACGTACAGTAATGGGATCAAAGACTGCAGTAATGCATGTGTACAGTAAAGGGTCAGAGACTACAGTAATGGATGTGACTGCAGTGTAATGAGTCGGAGACTGCAGTAATGGATGTGAGAATCAGAAACTGCAGTAATGGATGTGAGAATCAGAAATGCAACGATGGACGTGAGAATCAGGGACTTCAGTAATGGATGTGAGAATCAGAAACTGCAATGATGGATGTGAGAATCAGAAACTGCAATGATGGGTGCAAGTGTACAGTGTAATGGTATCAGACTGCAGTAATGCATGCGAGTGTAGTGTTAACAGGGTGTCACAGTGCAGGCCCTTAGATCTCCCCAGCCTCCCTGTCATCCAGCCTCCGGGAGTCCATCCTCCCATTCACCCCGTCCTGCCGCCGCTCTGTCGAGCCCTTCTTCCTGTCCTGGTCCCGCGACCTGTCCCTGGAGGAGCGCTCCCGGTCCCGCGATGACCTAAGCCACAGAGTGTATTACATCACCTTACTTAACCAGCCTCTGCCTCGGTGCCTCCTGATCTAAGCCACAGAGTGAATTACATCACCTTACTTTACCAGCCTCTGCCTCAGTGTCTCCTGACCTAAGCCACAGAGTGCATTACATCACCTTACTTTACCAGCCTCTGCCTCAGTGTCTCCTGACCTAAGCCACAGAGTGCATTACATCACCTTACTTTACCAGCCTCTGCCTCAGTGTCTCCTGACCTAAGCCACAGAGTGCATTACATCACCTTACTTTACCAGCCTCTGCCTCAGTGTCTCCTGACCTAAGCCACAGAGTGCATTACATCACCTTACTTTACCAGCCTCTGCCTCAGTGTCTCCTGACCTAAGCCACAGAGTGCATTACATCACCTTACTTTACCAGCCTCTGCCTCAGTGTCTCCTGACCTAAGCCACAGAGTGCATTACATCACCTTACTTTACCAGCCTCTGCCTCAGTGTCTCCTGACCTAAGCCACAGAGTGCATTACATCACCTTACTAAACCAGCCTCTGCCTCAGTGTCTCCTGACCTAAGCCACAGAGTGCATTACATCACCCTACTAAACCAGCCTCTGCCTCAGTGTCTCCTGACCTAAGCCACAGAGTGCATTACATCACCTTACTAAACCAGCCTCTGCCTCAGTGTCTCCTGACCTAAGCCACAGAGTGCATTACATCACCTTACTTTACCAGCCTCTGCCTCGGTGCCTCCTGACCTAAGCCACAGAGTGCATTACATCACCTTAGTAAACCAGCCTCTGCCTCAGTGTCTCCTGACCTAAGCCACAGAGTGCATTACATCACCTTACTAAACCAGCCTCTGCCTCGGTGCCTCCTGATCAGGCCCCATTTTAAACTAGCTCTGAAATGGACCTTTGTGCAGGCCATCTTGCAGTCAAAATTTTAAGTCACGGCTGAGTGCTGCGAAAAATGCATTTGGCAAAAGAGCCCATAAATTAATCTAATTCTGTTCCCGTCTTTCCTTGCGTTTCACTTCAGTTCGTTCTTACGTTTCATTCTTTTCAGATGGACTGACAAGCTCCACACCAGGCATACTTCTCATTTATTTTGAAACGTGTATCGGATGTTCATTTCACACGTCCCCTGTGCAGTAGGCCTACTTTTTCCTTTTTAAGTCGGAACAATTCATATTGAAAGACATGACTTAATTAAATGGAAAGAAATGTATTTGTAATTCCCTCATTACGATTAGTAACAGAACAACAGTAAGGCCCTTTTTTGAAATTACTGCTTTATTAGAATTTTGTCACATTTAAACAATTATATTCAATATTCCAAAGTGTAAAAGTCAAGAATCCAATGCCCATCTCAAGCTATGACGGAGACATGAACAAGTACACCAGTCCTGAGTCATTACTGCTCTAGCAGAACCAAAACAATTATACTGACGAAGCAACTCTTTCAAAACATGCTTGCATCACCTGATAGAACCGTGTTAATAGGCACCAGCCATTTATTTTTGCTGCATTAACTACAGCAAACGTCCAGTACTGCCACTAGCTCCCCAGCCACAGGTTATCTTGTCCAGCTAATGCAGTTACCCTAGATTCTAATGGCATGGTGTCCAACTGTTCCCATAAAAAATATGTACCTATATACATACACATCAAAACTAAGCTTGTGTCATATTAGTGAAATTAGTCATTGTAACCACTGGATGAAAAGGACTCGATCAATATCCGAACGACTCCATGAGCCTGTCAGCTGTAAGGCTTGGGGTTGGCGGGAGGGCGGTGCGTTACTTGTGTTTGGAGCCGCGGTCTCGGCTGCGCTCGCGGCTGCGGTCTCGGCTGTGCCGGTGGCCCTTGCTGCGGGAGCGGCTGCGATGGCGCCGCCGTCGCTCCCGGTCCCTGGACCGCTCGCGGGACCGCTCCCTGGAGCGCCGCTTCTCCCGCGACGCCGAGCGCGAGCGCCGCCGCCTCCGCTCCCGGGAGCGAGACCTGGGACGGGGCGGAGCTCGCGTCACTCAACAGGACCGAAGTGATACCAGCTCTAAACATGAAATGATCCATCTGTACCAAATACACAGATTGTGAAGCCACTACAGACACCCACCTTCTGTGCTCCCTGCTCTGCGACCTGGTCCTGCAAAGACAAACAAGACATGAGCTCAGGCTACTGTTTGGCAGAAACTTTACAGTTTAAAAATCACCATAATTTTACGTTGGAGGCAATTTTACCAATCATGGCACACCATACACTTACGTACTTTTATTCTCTTTACAATCTCTTGACTTTTTCATACCTCCAGCAAGACAGAAACACAACACCGCTATTTCCCCATCATTCAAACTTACTGACTGTTGCTATAGGGGTGAATGAATGACAACTAAACCAAAATGGAAGCCTAGTTCATGCACAGGCTTAGAAGAGTGCACATGCACACACATGATTCGTATCCATGCAGGAGGAGAATGAGGTGGGAGAGAGGGTAAGAGAGGAGTTAGTTACCCTGAAGCAGTCCCCCGATGCAGCTCTGCTGAAGTATCAGTCAGTGCAGAATCCCCTCTGGAGAGGAGTGTGTGGAAACACGCTGTTACAAAACAACTGAAGCCAGCAGAATACAGCTCTGAACTGATTCACTACCAAACACAGCATTACAACTACTGACTGTTCTAGTGCAGCTTATCCTATGTTTTAATCTTTCATAAGCCCTGGAGTGTGGACTGAAAATACTTCCTCTGGAACACACAGAGCCCACGGCACAATACCTGGTAAACTGAACCCCCCTCCCTGGGTGTTGTACTGTTAAATGACCGTCCTGTTCTCTGCAGTGAGAACCAGTGTTCTAGCTGGACATATCACATGACTGCCTCAACAGTGGTTAGGAGAACAGCCAGACTAGCTCCAAGGGCTGTTCACATTTGCTATTTTCTCGACTTAGGCCTTCTGATTCATATATAGGTGCAATAACAATGTGTGCAGCATTTTGTTTGACATAGGTAAAGATCAATCAGTTTGGTACCTTATTTTAAAGATGCATAAATTGTGAAAAAGTGCTCAATAACAGTTACAGGTCCAAAGGCTGAGTCAACCATGCCTTGTACATACTTCAAACATGTTTAATGTAACCTTGTGTAGGTACGCAGAACATGTAGCACAAGAAATTAGGCATGGTGTACATTTCCTTTGAATGATTCTTTCATTAAATCATTAAATATTTATTTCGAATGCAACCTTTACTTTTGGATCTGTAGCAAGAGAACATAAAGAGGTGTACTGGGGAAATGAATGAAGAAAGTGAGCAATGGTCAGAGGAGCTGCAGTAACATGGCAGGTCAAATAGTAATAACAAGCGGAAGTTTAGTATAATTGTTAAGGAGCTGGTCTTGTAACCTAAAGGTCACAAGTTTGATTCCCAGGTATACTGCCGTTGTACCCTTGAGCAAGGTACTTAACCTCCATTGCTTCAGTATATATCAAGTTGTATAAATAGATGCAATGCAGATGCATGCAAAAAATGTTTTTAAAAAGTCTCAGAATAACAGCATGTGCTAAATGCCTGTACAGTAATAGTATCACCCTACAGGACTCGTTCCTGTGACATCATCAAAACAAATCCCAACACTTCGAAAAGCTATGAATGAAACAGCCAAAATAGAACGCTGTTAATCTATGCTGCATTGAAATAATTTATCAAGGCTTGGTAGTATCAGCAGTAACAATATTATGGCCAGCCAATGTCAATTCTTTTGCTAATTCTGTCCTGTATGTTAGCAAACTTGATTTCTAAATCCAAGCTGATATAGATGGAATATCCTGTCCTAGATTCCATTGCACACTCTGATGTAGTTATACGGTATATTGTTCCCCGTAGAAATGACAGAACATGGTGGTTGTCCACAGATGAGTTCTTTGTCTTTGTGAATCCATTCTACAGATTTGTGGCATTTTATACAAAAATACCTCCATAGTTCAAATCAGTGATTCAGAATGACATAAGCAGATACGATTATAAAGATGGCGATACTGCAGCAGCCCTTGTTGGGATGCAAATATCAGTACGTTCTGAATCCCCTTAGCTAATCACCCATTGCAAGGTTTCTTGCTTTTGGTAGCTTCTGTTTGAAATGACTGTTGTATGTCAAGTACACGATTGTCCTTTTTTCTTGCTCTCTCCTTTCATACTAGGTCCTAACTGGAGTCATCTCGTCATGATGTTTTTGCATTATAAAGGTGGAACAAATATTTTACTGCGAAACTAACTAGCTAGCTACACAGCATCTACCCTGCACACCCATAAAACAAGTACTGATGTGCTTTCTGTTTTTACTGAAAAAAAGAAAAAACTTTCAGCCATGTTTGCTTACACAACAGAATGTGGCATTAGCCTAGCTAGACAGAACGTTACAACTACTGACGACATCACCCGGAAGCCAGTTATCTACACGAAACTGCTGCCAAAGCCTTTGTTTGTAAACACTGTAATTTGTCACATGGACACATGTATTGTTGTGCGCTTCACAACAGATTACTCTGGCAACAGATTTTACTCGCACATTAAATACCACAGGGGAGGGCTAGCCCTGAAATGCCTCTGACTGATTCACATTAGCCCTATGTTGATGGGAGAGGTAATATTTGTTGCTTTTGGCATATGCAGGTATATGCAGTGTACCCTCTCTGTACTGAGACTTGTTATGATGAAAGTCAAAGACCAGCAGGTGAATCACACCTGTACCTACCTCTTCCTCATCCTCTCCTCGCGCTCCCTCTCCTCCCGCCTCTTCAGCCGCTCCTGGTTCCGCCTTTCCTGCTTCTCTGCCACCATTTTCTATCAAAATGAAAACATTCCTTAAAAAAGTGCTTAATCTGAAAAACAGTCCATTAAAGTCATAAATGTCTAATTACAACAAATGTAAACTATACAAAATAAAACCAAGAGTAACTTTACCCATTGGCAAACCAAATGCACATCACATCTTTACAAGGCTTACTCATTATTACTTGCAATGAATAACCATTCAGGCTTCCCACAAAGAATCACCACACAAGCCTTTTCATATGAACGCCTCAAAGATTTAATTGAATCCTGGAGCCAAACAAAAGAAGAAGGCCAAACAGCTCATTCCAGCAGCAGAGACAGATATGTGGCTGAAGTGTAACCCAACCAGTACAAAGGTTTCAAGTCTTTGACAGGGAAATAGACAGCAACGCAAGCCAAATGTTGCCTTTCCAGCCTGCAGTCCTGGTGACAGACTCGAACTAACCCAGAGTGGGGCTTACCTTCAGCTGTTCCAACTTCTCACGGATCTGAATGAAGCCGAGGTGCAGCTTGCCCCCAAAATGGTCGGCCAGTCGGCGGTCGTTGTCATGGAGACCGAGATAGGCAGAACACACTTCGCACACGCGAAGCTTCTGCTGCTGGAAGCTGGAGGCAGGCATGGAGTTCCTGTACTCCTCCTGGAACAGAGCAAGACATGCACATACAAAACCTTTAATAAGCTCTATAGCTTGCTAGCTTTAAATGAGAGCTCATGCACTAGCTGTCAATCTGTCATTTGTCGCAAAGGTTTGCTAGACTTTTTTTTTAGACACTTGTTCTGTGCTTCTCTTTTCCTGCAGGAACCCTTGAAGAGAGATTGGCAACAGCACTTATCAGAAACAAGGAACAGTTACGACTGTTAAAATAAGACGAAGTGCAGGTAAGAGGGTCACTGCTCTTCCCTGCACGCTGGGACCAGCCCTCACCTCGGCATCCCTCTTCCTGCTCCGGACCTTCTCCACCTCCTGTAGGACCTTCTGCGCTTCGTCCACGTTGCCCTCGGCTCCCAGCTGCTCCGACTTAGCCAACAGCTTCCCGATCTCCTCGTTCAGCTCGTGGACCTTCTCCGCCTGCCAGCAAACCACACTCATACGGTCCACAACAAGAACACCACCACCATAATGCTTCACCACAGAATAAATATCCTGATCTCTGGAACATTTCGCAAGGGTACATCAAGACCGTTTTGTACATCCCTAAGAAAGATAAATCTGAGCTCCCTAAAAAAAAAAAAAAAAAAAAGACAACTAGAGAACTGCGCCAAAAACACATTCCCACGTTCTCACAGCAAAAATGTCCAGTGAAATTTTAACCATTGTTTTAGCCTTTTAAACACTATCTGCATCTAGTGTGGATGCACACCCATGGCTTTAAAAACATGATAATAATAGCAACAGCAGTCTAGAAAACTGGTTTCATAAAGATGCCAATGGACAATTAAAACTTAAATACAGGTCTTATACAAAAAAAACAAGGGAAATAAAATCATAACTAGAGACTTTAAAGCAAGGTCAAAAAGGGACTAACAGAGCTGAAACAGCCCAAATGGATTTCTGCTCCAATTGATGTGCATAAGAGGGCACAATTCAGCCTCAAAACAGCCTCCTCACCTTTGCAGCGACCTCAGCACTGATCTCCTCTTGAGTTTCAGCCAGGCGTTTTTTGGCCAGTTCTGTTCTCCTATCACAATCGGCAATGAAGGACTCCAGGTGATCCACAGCCTAACACACAAAATGGACATCGTCACACTTTCCAGAACTTAAAGGGATGTAGACAGCAAAGTAGTTTAGTTTACAGAAGAAACCCTCAACTTACATCAAGTTCGAAGAAGAGGTCTCTCTCCTTGGAGGCGATTTCGTAATCTGCCCGTAGAGCCAGGTCGTGTATCTTTGAGCACTCTCCCAGATCCATCCGCTGTGAGGGACAAACAAGAGTTCACAGTAACACCTGACCCCATTTACATAGACTCACAGGGCTCAACATAAACTTTTTCCTCCAACTAACCCAGTCGGGCAAGTGGACTGAACGAGTACTGTCCCAAACTGAATACCTACTTTCCCAAAGACTGTTTATTTTAAAAGCATCCACAAATATAAATAAACAAATAGCCATATATACAGAAGCTCTCTCTTGGGCAATCAATTTATTCTCAAAACAAAAATTTATATAACTTTACTATGTATTGTAACATTGTATTTGTAAACAGAGCTTGACGATTACCGCAATATTTTGAAAAAAATGTATCTTTGTGGCCTAATACATGCGTCACGTAATAAATGCAATATCACCCTGAAACAAAAATGTAATTATTAGAAATAATTAGCAGGTAATAATCATTACACCTTCCTGAATATATTAGTTCGTTCAGTACCTACATAATTGAGCAGTCTAATGTATCTTACTGTTGGAAATGTTATAAACAGCTTGAACATGTACTTCTACAGTGGCTAGATGCAAAACTGGATTTGTCTATTTTAATGTACATTGAGGTGGTGTTTAGGAGTAACACTTAAGATGCTGACTTGACTCGCTTGAATATGCAACCAGGTTATTCCATGAACAGACTGTCCAGAAAAAAATCAACAATACTTGAAACATCAACTTGCCTGATTGTCCCAACTAGCTCTTGCTGTCTAAACGTAGCATTTTAATTGCCCCAGGCAATCAGGCAGTCGTTATAAATCAGTCCTGAATTATAACCATACCAACTATACAAGTGTTTTCTGTAATCTTGGATTAGCTTTGCAACAATGCATGAACATACTGCATACATCTAAACAGCTCTCATACTTGGCATGTACTGAGTATGGTAAGCACATAAATTTTCTCAGAAGGCCAGAGCGTTTGGCTGTAATACACTTAGTTCAGTAGTAATGATAACAAAGAGCTACTTACGGTCCCAGAGAGAATGTCATGCGGACAGCAGTTTAAAAGGTGGCTTTTGCAGACACGTTCATCAGTGAACTTCACCCTCTGTCGAGTTTCATCACCTGAAACAGGGTTTGGTAAAACAGAACAGCCAATGAGACCACACACACTTGGCGAACATACTCAACCAGCCACAGAGAAAGCAAATAACAGGGTCCAACTCACTGGTAACGCTACACTTCTAATGTCTTTCCCTGCAGTTGCTTCAGCGGACTGTCTCTCTTGCTTGGACGAAATGTGTTGTAACTATGGTTACAAACTGTTAAAGAATGGCAGAAAATACCATTAAACAAGGATCAAATCTACCCTTGTTGTGAAAACAGGGTATAAGGGATAACATTTAGCCAGAATGTGGAATTCTGGTACAGTGGCCTTACTTCTGTTAAAACTTGTACATTTTAACACACCTCTCAAATTACCATGAGGCATGAGTTGTAGCATTTCTAAAGTTTAAGGAAGACTAAATACTCTATAGGGGGTAATGGCAGAATGCATTTGAAACACGTGATGTTTAAATGTTTTTTACATTTAGATTATCAAATGGTGAACAAAGAGCACTGTAAGCCGAATCTTAGATATAAACTGTCTGACAAATCCTTCTGAGGATCTCTCATGTGAGCCTGTGTATTATTTTGTCACCATCATTAATATGTTTAAAATCAATAGCTCAGTTGCTCTTGAATGAAGTTTCTGGCACTGCACAGTGCCAACCTGGAGATGGAATAACATTGTTTCTATGGGGGCATCTTGACCTTGTGTTGCCTTTCTCCGATTCAGGGAAGCACCACGGTTCCTCATTTAGGGATGTGAAACCAAAACCCAACAAAAAGAATCCATCTGCATCACAGAAACAAAGGTCTGCCAGTGACTGACATAAGCAGGTGGACACCACCTTTTGTCTCGTGACTTTCAGACTTAATCCTGCTGGTGTACTGTAGCAGCTGTTAAACTGCTGCAACAACACTGACCTCTACAAACCAGGGTCATGTGGATGACAAAACTCTGATACAAATAATTTTTTTAAAAACTTGGAGGTTTAAAAAAAAAAAAAAAAAAAAAAAAAAAAAAAATACGAAAGGTTAGTTAATACACACTGCGAGCTTCCACATATACTGTACCCATCTGCATCTTCAAGACCTCAGCTGCAGAATTTTAAACCCGCTGTTGAAAAGTATAAAAGGGAAAAGCTTGCTTGCCCACACCTGTAGTGAGGAAGTCGGGAATGATACACAAGTCAAAGTGTAAATGGTTTGTGGCAAATTTAAGGCTTCTCTGTCTCTATGACAAATGTGTTACCAGAAACACACTACTGTATAAACTGCTCCATGACTTGAAAGCAACTAGGTACTCCTCCTTATGCTCCAAACACTCCTGATGATTGCATTTCAGGATTCTGTTTTGCTTTCATCTCCACTTAACTTACGAGTTTGTGTGATGATCAAACTTATGATTACTTCTGAAAAGCAAACAAAATGTTTGGATAAACATCTTTAAAAATTATATTTGTGACTCACGGCTCGATGAACATGAGGCTTTTCTGCAACTCCCTTGCAGATTGATGTAGGCTGGCAAAGATACACTGAACCTTTATAGATAAAATAAAGGGGCCACAATTGTTCAGTTTGTATGGTACATAGGTATGGGAAGCATTTGAATTCATCTCAGTTACATAAACACAGACACTCACTTCAACACTAGTAGCATTCATTAGTCAGAAGAATGTTAGAACCAGCAAAAGGTTAGCTATGATTAGCCATGTAAATATGGCCAATGTAAAGGAGTTATGTTATGTTCTTGTCTTAGCAAATCCTTTTCAAGACACAGCTAGCTAACAAGCTAGGTATCGACAAGACGCCAAAATGCCATTGACCAGAAACTCGGTAGGTGGCCGACTTCACTAACTTTGAATTTCAAGCTCCTTCACCGCGGCTGACATTGTTTAATGTTTGTATCCATGTTTCATAAATCAGCGAATACATGCGCTGCAAACGACCTAGCAATAAAAAGTAACGTTAACTTAGCTTGTCAGATGCGGTTGGCTACGTACTGCCAGCCATTTTTTCAAAGCAACTAATGTTACATATTCGCATAAAATGTCGAGTAAGTTTAAATGAGGCAAGAAAAATGTGTAACGATACAGAAATGGCACAGCAGCCAATACCTCGTTATCACTTGTGATGCGGTTTGCAAACAAAATACACCACTGAGCTGCTTACATTAGCCATCTTAGGCTGAAACCGCAACTACAGTAACGTTACTCAATGGCTTCTTTTTACAAAATCAAGCTAAGTAGCTAGCTAACTACTGTTCATTGCTCAAATATCATTAGCTACGAATGACACACTAACAGTAACGGTACACGTTCTATAGCACCCTCGATAGCTAACAACATCTTTAACAAATAAAAAGCCAGCTATTGTAAAAATAGGATGTGCAGCTATTAAGAGTTCAGCTAATGCTAGCTACAATATTAGCTAGCAAAAGTTGGGCCTTCACTAAAGGCCCATGTAATAAACACAACAGCGCACCAAATTTGTCTAACTAGCATAAGGATACAAACATTAACGTTAAGTTTCGTTTGATAAATGTTTTAACTACGAATATGACCTAAACGTGTTGACAAACTCTGAAAATAAACCCATGTAATCCGTCTTGAGGGACAGAAAAGGAGCGGGTCCATAAGAAATTGTATTAATCTATTAGCTACGTTTGCTACCAAATCTTGCTGGCTAACGTTAGCTAACTAGCTAGCTACTCACCATCCCTCGCAGTCCCCATTAATTGGTCAAGCAAAGCTCTCATTTGAGCCTGGGCCGACATGGCGGTTACGTATCTTATATTCCACCTTCAAACAAAAATATGTATGCCGATATATATTTTTGTTACAATTGTTATTTTCTATTCGGAAGCGTCCCTCCTCGGTGTTCGTCTTCTCTCCGTTTGCGGCCTTACAATGAAACGCTTGGAGGAAGTGACGTAGCAAAAAAATGAGCACAACAAGTCGAAGTTGCATGTCATTGGCCTGCTGGGAGCTCAGTTCCGGCAGAGAAATTACCCCATTCATTTTTCCATCCACTTCTCTGCTGTCGACATCCAAATACGTCCATCCATTATCTATACTCACTTATCCTGAGCAGAGTCGTAGGGGGTGCTGGAGCCTATCCCAGCGTACATTGGGCGTGAGGCAGGAATACACCCTGGACAGGTCGCCTATCTATCGCAGGGCACACACACCATTCACTCAGCATTCACTCACACACTCATACCTATGTGCAATTTAGAGTCTCCAATTAACCTATTTGCATGTCTTTGGACTGTCAGAGCACCAGGAGGAAACCCACGTGGACATGGGGAGAACATGCAAACTCCATACAGACAGGCCTCAGTCTCTGGCACCTCACTTGTCCCCTCTCCATTGGTGCCTGTGTACCCAGTGCCAGTGGGTGCTCAGCACCTCTGAATCTGGGTGCAGGTTCCATTTAAAAACCAAACTCCCCCATTTTCATGGGATTGTTTATAATCGGGTGAAAGACGGGGCTGCTGCAGAGGCTCTCTCTCTGACAAGATCATTGCACTGCTGAAGAAGGGAATGATTACATGCCTGCCCATGGTGGCAGCAGAACAGTGGTTTTATTTAACCCATTTTCTCTCACCCAAGG
This sequence comes from Anguilla anguilla, assembly GCF_013347855.1. NCBI lineage: Eukaryota > Metazoa > Chordata > Actinopteri > Anguilliformes > Anguillidae > Anguilla > Anguilla anguilla. Next base: position 42,300,323 of record NC_049202.1, read on the forward strand.
AGGGTGGATGCATTAGTTCCATATTTAACCTGAAAGGGTTCAATCAGATATAATGGGGTTATACAGCACTTGGCCCACCGGATTGTATAGACAATTTCCATGGCCACAGCAGCCCTGGTGTAGGACGGAGTAGGACGGAGTGTAGCACAGTGGGTAAGGAACTGGGCTTGTAACCGAAAGGTCGCAGGTTCGATTCCCGGGTAGGGCACTGCCGTTGTACCCTTGAGCAAGGTACTTAACCTGCATTGCTTCAGTATATATCCAGCTGTATAAATGGATACAATGTAAAAATGCTATGTAAAAAGTTGTGTAAGTCGCTCTGGATAAGAGCGTCTGCTAAATGCCTGTAATGTAATGTAATGTAATGGTGTGCCCACTCAACTTAGGGTGTGGCTGCCTCTTGGTCTTTGTTTTGCGGTGCCCCTCTCTCTGACAATTGTGTGGCGGCTGGCTTGGCAATGGGAGCCGATTTTTCGAGTCTATCAGGCATGCTGAGATAGCTTATTAGTTTTGCCATATTTGGTCCTCCATATAAATCACAACAAAGGTTGAATTGGCCTAACTAGAGAGATAAAACGCTACTTCGGGGAGATGAATCATGAACTACATAACCCATAATCCCCAGGACAGATAGACGTAACGTCATCTGTCTTAATTTAACTTGACTGCCAGTGGAACTGGAAGGGGAGCATAAACAAACGGCAGTAAGACTATGAATCTTTACTACTGTAGATAAATAACTGTAGACTAGAATGTATTTACTTGAATGTAGTTGGCTGTATAAATTTGGGATCAACCTAACGTAAGCTTAGTTAGATAGCTGTACAGGTAGGGACTAGCTTGAAACGTGTTAGCCGCTGCTGGTGTATTGGCTAAAGCTAGCGTTAACTTATGTGGCTATCAAACTGCCTAATTAACTTTTCCTAACAAACCTCAAGTTAAGCAGGAAGGCTCGAAGCGTGATGTCAGTGTGAACTACTTTATCTAGTTTAGTTTATAAATTGTCTCATTGCTATTTCTAACGAACTACGTAGCTTAGCAAGCTGGCAAGTTGCCAAGTAGCAGAACATTAGTTAATGTTTACCATTCTTACGCAAATGTAAGCTAGCTAATTAACGTAGCCACCGAGCGATTTTTATGTTGTTAGTGTACCTAAGCGTCACGGTTTTAACGCTGTCATTGAAAATTAGTTTTCAATATGCCATTCTTTTTTAACTGGTCGCAACTGATTATTGGTCAACTTTTTAATATTTGTTTTAGAGCTAATTTAGCAATAAAATATTCAGCTCGTTCATATTTTTTTGCGTGTCTATTTTTCTAGTATGGTCTGATTGAATTATAATTATTTACTGTAATCTAGGAGCTTCGGTTAAATCTAAAGTAATATATAACATATAGTCTAGATACATAAGTAGGCCTATATCACGGAAGAATCTCAGTCCAGTCAGAGCAGTCGATGTAGTTGTTTGTGAACATCTGTCTTTGTCTGGACCGCATTTTAGATAACTTTGTTGTCCTGTTCAGCGAACGTGCTCTCAGTGCACTTGGCTAGTTTTATGCCAGTGACAGAGCGCGACAGCCTTGCCCATGCCTTTGTAGTAAATACTGTAAAAGCGTCTCTTCGCATTGAGCGCATAGCAATAGAGCAGCACGGTCTGATGATTACATTCAGTACATAAATAGTAACATTACTGTGTAATTGGAATTTAAACTCATTATCTGTTGTCTTTACCATATGCACATGCACTAAGATTTTACACCAATGTGATTTCAGAAGAGTGTTGCAAGCAAAATGGAAAATGTTATGTTATGTTATGTAATGTTATATTCCATACACATTTGCCTTCCAGCAGCAAAATAAATTTCCCATCCCACAGAAAAAGAAATTTCCCCTGTTGCACTCAGTCAGATCAGCAGTTGCTGGCAGCACCATCTTAATAATAATTCTCGGGGCCGGAGGGGGGGTTTGGTGGGCACAGTATGCTTCATGTTCACAGAGGATCCCAGTGCACAATTCTTTCTGGGGGCTCAGAATTCCTGGCTACTGCCCTGGTCCCAGGTGCTGTGTACAAGGATGTTGTGTTATTGCAGTTGCTGTGTATCTTTTCACAATTTTAGTAATTATCCAGAACCTCTGATCATCCTTCCTGTTTTGACACTGTTGGTGTGCAAGTGAAAGAAGAGATACTGTCACTTCCAGTGTCTTGAGTAGCATCTCACTTTGAGTTAACCATGAAAAAGACCTACCTTATGTTCCAGAACCTGCCTGAGGCATTTGATTTGACCAACACTTTAGGAAAAACCTTTGTGCATTGTAATTTGTCTATGACCTGGCTGAATACTGACCACATGTGCAACATGCTCCAAAGCGCAGTGTATCTTACTTTGTTTGAAAGAGACGATTGTATAACAATAAAAGGTTCAAACAAGTGCTGTTTATACTATAATGTGAATGTGAATAAAACAATCGCAACGGTAACATTAATGATAAAAACTGGGGTTAAATGGAATTAGCGGTGGTGTTATTTTTACATGAATCCAACAGCTGATGGTTTATATCATAGTCAGGAGGCCATGCAAGGTCTGAATCGTTCTCGACTCATTCTGCCGTTTATGTTTTTTGGGACTAATTGTAGTTCGTGTTCCAACGTGTCAGGAAAGGTGTTTACTGGAGGAAAGCGGAAGCAGTGGAGTGTACTGATGTGACTGCGCGCCACCTCTTTGAGACAGAATGTTTTGTTTTTGTTTGAAATAGTCTAGAGGCAGGAGACTTGGCAGCTTCGCAGGAATTTTAAAAGCCACAAATTTTATTTAACCTTTATTTACCCAGGGTAGGTTCACTGAGCACGGATGCTTTTTTGCAGGAACGCCCTGCTGCACACTCATGCACACTTCACACTCATACAAATAAAAAGGGTTTGGGAAGCGGGACTGGTGTGGAAATATCTGGCTCTGCAGGTAGACCCAGCTGTTTATGTGGAAAAGTGAAAGGCCCGCGAGGCACGACAGAAGCACATGACACCCACTTACTGGTCTCTAATGGTCTGGAAACAAGCAGCGAATGAGAGCGAGAGAGGCCAAACTGGCAGCTGGGCGGCTGGACTCTGTGCTGTATAATGCTGTTCTAGCACACTGTGTATTGACAGCATTTTATCCGTCCTGATTTAGGCCGGTAGCGTAAGCAGAGAGAGAGAGAGCAGGAACTGGTGTGTATTCCACTGGGCTGCCTGCAGAAAGAGGGTGAAATAGTAGTACTACGTGTATGTCAACTGTGTACCGAAGACTGACCCTCTGTCAGAAATTGTATCTTTGTCGCGGTTCAAAAATAGAAGGAAAAGCTCAGTGAAGAGAAATCTTCTACCTGACCATTTAGGATCTGACAAACCGTAAAAGGAAAATAGAGGCAGGACCTTGCTGTCGAACTGAGGTAGGCTTATAAACTGTGACTGGCTGCTGTGGATATTATTGTTGTCAATAATTAAATATTTTAATTACCATGACTGGAAAAAAAGCAGATTCTAGTAAAACATTATTTTACAATGTAAAAATGTCAAATTAAAGCACGAAGTAAATATTTCCCGAATGAGAGTCTGAAATTACACGTGAAGCTATTACAAGCTGCGAAGGGTTTTGAAGGTATAAACAAGCTGAAAGAGATATCCACTGAGTGGAAGAATGTGGGTTTATTTGTTCACTTTTTGTTTCGTTCTTTGGCAAAAGTGACCGTGATAATGCAGCAGGGGAACGAATGAGTGATCGGGAGTGTGTTCCTGTGGGAATTGGTTGGGATTGTGAAGTCCCTTGTGTTGTAGTTGTGTGGATCAGGGCTGTAAAGTGTGACAATATGGTCGCAATTGCGAATAAAAAGAAAATGTCCTGTGTGTACAAAAAAGATGTCCCTATCTTACCCTCAGTTGAGTTTTATAGTGATGTTAAATCTGTCAGGACTTAAAGTTCAACATGATTTCTTTTCTAAGTTGGACATTTGCCTGCATTATGGGAGATTCTTTTCAAGTTGTCAGTATCATTCTGTGCTATGCCCCATGAATGGTGTTACTTTTGAACTCTTAATTATCGCTTTACAATGGGAGAGATGTAAATATTGGTAATGTCCCTTCTTATCATTTTTTAAAATCTTTTTTTTTAAAAAAAGCATAATTTTGGCACAGCTGTTTGTTAGTTATTTTTGTAAATGCTGAACAATGATTGTTAGAATATGCCTAAAAGGGTTGTGATTTATTTGTTCATTGGAGCACAGATAAAAGTGTAAGAAAAACCTAATACTTTTCTTAAAAACCTGGTAGTATTGAACAAGTACAGAGTAGCAGGAAGCCAACTTACAGAGAGTTTGCCAGCAGCGTTGGTAGATTTTTAAATTCTACCAACGAGGGCCAATTATATATCCTAGTCTCTATATGAATTGATACTGATGGCTCAGAATTAGATTCAATGATACAGTATAAACTGTAGGTAAAATGTTTTAAAAGAAAGGCTTCCAGGCAGTTTGATATAGGCTACATGTTATTTGCACTTTACTCATGAATTTTTGTCTTATAAAATGCATACCATGTAATTTGTCACAACATTTAGGCTATACCATGTCATTTTTCACAACATTTTAAGCTTTTATCCTTAAAATGCAACAGTTTTTTTCTCTGTGCTGCTAAGTTTTTGACCTTATTTGCACTCGTGCTACAGGCAAAAAAGTTACAGCCCTGCTGTTTGAATACAAGTGGGATGTAGTGCAGAATGTGCAAAAAATATTAGATGTACAATTTAGCTAATGTGCTCTTGAAAGATGTGTTTTACTGTATATGTATATGTGTGGGTGTGTTTTGGAATGTAGCTAAGTTATGGTTGAGTGAGGTTTTATCACTGGGCATAGAGGCTTCACAGTTGGGTTTTAATTAGAGGTTGTGATGTGTGTATTTGCAGGGACTTGTTCTCATGAAATATGGTATGCCAGAAGACATAAGATGTATAGAGATCCATTGTGTATATGGCATTTTTTTTGGTATTTTTTGTTTGACTGTGCCAGGATGAGACAGATGAGAACTTGCTTTGGAAGTGTGAGGGATGTGTTTGAATGCGTTAATTGTTGAAAGTCACAGTCATGGGATAGCACAATCTAAAGTTGGTGAATGATTATTTCCCAATATGTTTGGGAAATAGGAAATTTCAATAGTGTAACTATGATGCCCTGCACATTTGTGTCAGGACCGTGTAGAAAACTTATATGTATTTGCAGGGCTACATGCTAAAAAATTTTTCAAGGAGCTGTGTTGAAAAATTGAGTTGCACACTAATGCTTCCCAATTAGTAGATGTGGTTCTAAATTATTTTTTAGTGTGCACACAAGTTTTTAGGAGCAAATGCTGCTGTAATGGGAGCACTGTAGAGCCCTGCATTTGGTGTAGTGTGTGCTCAGTAGTATTAAGCATGCCAGCCATTTCTGCATTCTGCCTACCTTCCATGTTTTGTAACATGTGCATTATTTAGCAGATGCTCTTATCCAGAGCGACTCACAGAACTTTATACATATCATTTACATTGCATCCATTTATACAGCTGGATATATACTGAGGCAATGCAGATTGAGTACCTTGCTCAAGGGCAGTGTCCTTCCCAGGAATCGAATTACAAGCCCAGTTCCTTACCCACTATGCTACCCTGCCGCCACACTCATTAAATGTGTTAATGGTGCACATAAATTTCCCTTTGGAGAAACTTCAGTTCTTAACTGAACTGTCACAAAGGTCAACACAATGAAAAACACAATTGTATGTGTATTGTTTTTAAAAATGCAACTGTAATAACATCTTCAGGGACATGTATCATTCTGTTTTTTTTCCCCAATATCTTCAGTATTGTTCAATATTAGGCACCTGTTAAGTTTGTGGTTGAGAATGCTCAGGTACTTACTAGATTTCCATAAGGTTGTTTGTTGAGTATTCCTAGTTCTTTGGTCATGGTAGTTGGTCATGGTTTATTGGAGAGAGAGATATACATTTGGGTACTGGGTGGGGAATAGGTAATATAGTTGCTTTTTTTGCTACAGATTTGTATCAGTCACGATTGAATGAATGGGAACAATTTTTGGAAAATTTTTATATTTAAAAATTTTTTTAAGCTTATTTCAGACAAAGGGTGCAGTTTGTTAGCGAGAACATCAGTGAGGATGTTGGAACTTCCCTCATCCATTGGATTTGTGATGATTTTAGAACCATATTTACCAGATCAAACGGCAAAGTGGGGCCTATTCAGACCCAAGATACATGTGCAAAGGGAACTTAAGTCCTAAATTATGCATCTCAGCAGCTGAAGTGCATTTAGACTTGGGTGCATGGCTGGTGCGTAAGTGCAGTGTTTGTGGGTGTGTCCTATGTAAGAATTAGCTAAGCTAATTTACACAGTTAAGTGCCTTTTGTCCATGAACAATTCACACACAAAAAACAGTTGAATATCAAGTGCACATCATCATGGAATGTTTTGCAAGTACAAGCGGGTTCAGTATAAGGTTTTTATTTCATATATGATGAATGAATTATCACAAGAAAATACTGTATTCATTAGGCTTGCGTTTAGCCTCCGCCATGTCCGTCACTTGAACATTTGAACCAGTGTCTGCTGTTAGTACAGGTACTAAAAGGAAAGGAAATTTGTTAGACTGTTATCATAACATGTCAAATTACTGGATCCAAATATTTTTTATTTTCACTGAAGGTTCTTTGCCAGATATATTTTAAAACCTTAAAATATTCTATAATAATTTGTTTAATATGCCTTTTCCCCCCAAAAAAATGTTTCCACCAATAAACTGCAGGAAATGGCTTAGTAGCATCTCTATACCTTTACCCTCATAGAGAATGCCAGAATCTATCAATATGCAAATTGGAAACACTTGCTGCTGTGGTATTGGCACATTTAGTAGGCCCAGCATCCAGATTTAACTTCTGCCTGAGGTTGTGGAAGCAGTCATCTGTAAAATGTGTGCTACAAAGGCAGATTCTCTTCATACTGTCAGGTACATCTACACTATTTTTATAAACTGATTCCACCCATTCAATTTTTCGAATGGGCTCCTTTGGTAACAAGTGGAACAAAGTTCCTACCGTGGAATTGCATCCTAAAACTGCAGTCCGTCATATTCAATACACCAACTGTCACAACAATATCACTAATAAGTCTGCTTTCTGTGTGGTCAGGTTTCAGTTTAACCACGTCGCTCTCCTGTTATTTGCATATCTTTGCATGGTGGACCATGATAGAATTGACTTATTTGTGACATCACAAATTTTGCTCCTACGTGCACGTTTCCAACTCAGATTTCAGGGAAGTGTGGAGAAGCTGTCTGTCTGCAGTTGGGGAATGTGAAAAGGGCACTCTGGTGACAAGTTCTGCACAAAATGAATCTGTATGCTGAAAGTCATGCTTCCAAGAGGAGTTAGCCATTAAAAAACATGTTTTTGAGTGGAGGGGCTTCTAAGCAGGGGTTTAAGCAGTCAGTGGGTGTTATCAGAAAACTGGCCAGATCAGGGTGAATCATTTTAGGTATACTTTTAAAGGGGGTTAGTCTTTGTGAATAAGTTTAAGGCAGAAGGAATATGAAATGTGTCATTAATGTGGAATAACGACTGGGGGAAATGGTTAAATTGCTGTGAGCGACTCGGAGAGCAGTGCTCCTTGTTAACAGTCTTGGGTGGTTGTCGTGACCCTGTTCATAACCCCCTATCCCTCCCCTCTGTGCAGTTCCTGGTGGTGTGATGCACTGAGGAGATGCCGGACCCCACAGACAGCACCACAGAGGCCCAGCCGCTGAAGGGGGAGGAGGCAGCGCAGGGGTCTCCCCACCCCGGCGGGAAGGAGGACAGCTGCTGGAGCCGCCTGGGGCTGTCTCGCCTGTCCAACTGGCGCACCGCAAGCTTCTTCCTCTCCCTCTTCCTCTGCCTCATCGTCGTCTTCGCCTTCTCCTTCATCATCCCCTGCCCGGTGCGGCCCGTCTACCTGCGCACGTGGAACCACACCTTCCCGCTGGCAGGTGAGGGAGCAGAGCAGAGGGACCTTCCGGAACATTCCGCGCACTTGCGCCGGCGCACTTGTGTCCAGGTTCTGGCAGTTTGTGGATGCGTGTTCTTCTGTCGTAGCTTTGAGCGCTCGCTTCATCCCTCTTTCTCTCTGTTTGCGTGTGTCTTCGATGGCCGTGTGATGATGTCATCACTGTACATCTCTGTCTTAAGCTTCAGTTATCCATTTAATCACCTTTTCTACCTGTACGGTTCTATTCCTTTCGTATTGCACCGTGACATCTGTTCATGTGCTCACCACCACTCGCCAAAAACTACTGCCATGGCGTAATGTTTGCTGCCATTTGTGTATTACTGTTGAAAAAATTACGTCTAACACTCTTCTCTTCTGTCTCCTCAAGCTACGTATGACTTCCTGGCTATCACAGATGCAAACAGTGACAAAGTCTTGGATGTACTGTTCGTCATCAAGGCTCCGGAAGGAAGTCTAAACATATCATGTGTCAATCAAAGTAAGAATCCCAGACGGTAGAGTATAAAAATGAGGAACCCCTTCCTTTTCTAATTGAACTGTCATATCTTGTCTTCTTTGATCTATCTTCTGATGGACATGTTTTTTAACATGGTGCAGTAGATTTATATAGCTCATATAGTGCACAATTAGTACACATAGATACATATATTGCCCCTTTTATTTGTAAATCCATATTATGCGTAGTTAATTCATATAGTTAAAACATAATTAATAGTTTGAGTTGTATAGCGAATTTGTTCATGAATGGGATATAAGGACTTGTTAGTTCATACAGTAAATATTGTGCATTATGTCATCTGAAAATGAAGAGTACTGAGAACAGAATTAGAGAGAAACCGAAGAATAGTCAATAAAGTTTCCCCTGCGAACTAACGCTGAAATACGGGCTGGCTGTCTGCGTTCCAGGTCTCCCCACTCCCTGTGTGTTCATGTCGGCGGTGGCGGGGACCAACGGGGAGACGCTGTGGGAGCGGCCGCTGGCCCCGGAGTTCCACTGGGCGCAGTGCGGCCTAGAGGGGCTGGGCACCGTGGGTGCCGGCTGCCTGCTGTCGCACGCCAACCAGCTGACCGCCGTCAACCATCAGAGCGGTAAAACCACGACCCGCTTGGACTGCACTAACCTCGCCTCTCACCCCTCTCCTTCAGAGACGCTGTACCGGGGGGTGGCCCAAGCCGTGTAGGGGTGGGAAATGGTCTAATCTGCAGGGAAGGGTTTATATCGATCCCCTGGTGTGCTAACCTATAGCAAACTGTACAGACTCTCAGTTAATATTCCGACTGGGCGATTGGGTGTTATAAAAACTGACGACAGGAGCGGGGACATGGATAGTAGAGGGTAGAAAGCAGTAATAACAGCAATATTGATTTTTTGAAAAGACTATCAATTAAAAAATAACGTCTTGTGAACTATCAGCTACCACTGCATGTAACGGTGTCAAAGTGACTCTTCTTAACATACTGTCAATGGTAGGCAGGCTCTCATGTTACCGCTTTCTTCTGTGAAGGAGAGATCTTATGGCAGCTGGCACACCCCCCCACCTTCACCAGTAAGCTGCCTGTACTGTCAGTACCAGACCTTGACAACGATGGTGTGAGTGATTTGGTTCTCATTGGACCGGGACAAGCAGAGGTAAGCTAAACATTAGGAAATGTATGGAAGCCCTGTACGCAATTGCATGTCCCGTTTGGACTTTCATCTGTCTAGGTTAAAAAGTGAGATCTCAGCCACTGAAGTGTCTTTTTTATGGGCCAATGTTAACATGTAATAAATCCCACATATATGACCCAGTTGTGGGATGCATGCTAGATTTTGGGGGAGGAATGTAGCATAATGGTTAGGGAACTGGGCTTGCAACTGCAAGGTTGTAGGTTCAGTTACCATTTGGGGCACTGCCTCTTTACCATAGAGCGAGGTACTCCTGAATTGTATCAGTAAAAAAATCCAGCTGTATAAGTGGGTTGTATGCGAAGAATGTTGGCTGTGTAAGTCATTCTGGACAAGAGTGTCTGCTGATTGCCTAAAATGTAAATGTGAATTTTTAGAAAGTACAGTGCAACCCTTAGCATCCATCCTGCAACATATAAGACTCAGAGGGAATACAAAATAACAGAAGTGAATTTGTGCTAAGAAAGTGTTTTTTGAAAATGACAGGCATGTGCTCAAACCAGCCAAGCCTGTTTTGTTTTCTGTCTCCCTCACTTTGCATAACTTTGCCTAAATGTGTCACTGAGAGTGCAGGCTGAGGGATGTTTACAGCATCAAAGACTTCACATTGATTCATTTAAGACTTCATACTATATACAAGCAAACTTTCTTTGGCAGAAAGAACGTTTTTTAGCTGCCATGTTAAAGAATACCCTTATTTCATGTGAATTTACGCACCTAAATGTTTTATCTTAACTTGAATGATGATATTGCTTATTTCACAAAAGACAAGGCTGGATGTTTTCTCAAGGTGTACAATTGCAGACGCTCCCCTGCATCAAACTTATGGCCTTCTCAACCACCGTACTTAAGCCATAGATTTTGTAGATGTTCATGTGTTGGATATGTCATTCTGAGTTTATACAGTTTATACAATGTATTTTACCAGAGAATTTTCACCTTTATTGTAACGTAATACTGGTAAACTTTGATAAAGTTTAAAGAGTGCAGCAGCACATTTCATCACCATTGCCTACAGTCTGGTACAAGTTTGAAAACATTGCATTGGAATGAGAGATGAAGCCAGACAGCACTTTTCTCGGCATGTGAAATGGCCTCCGATCCCTCTGCTGACTATAGACTCGGCTGGTGATTCTGTCAGGGAAGACTGGGGCTCAGATCGGATCGGAGGTGGTCGTGGACTCGGACGAGGCCTCCACACACCGCCTGTACACCACAGCCAAAGGCTCCCACTACGTCCTGCTTCAGAAAGGTACTTGCGCTGCTGCCAGGCCCCCTCGGGCTAGCAGCTGTCACCAGGGAAGAGACGCGCCTGCCCTCTTTCACTGGCTCACAGGGATTGGGATGACTGTACTCTCCAGCCGCAGTGTTCTTTGCAGTCAAGCTCCTCTCGTGACATCACAATGGTGTTCACACATTGTGCATTGAAAGATGAGCAGCTTAACCCTGGACATGGTTTTCCATCATTATTGATTTGCTAAGGTCAGAGCACAGATCTGTCTGTCAGAGCCGATAATGAATGTTCAGTTAATCGGGGCGCGGTTAGGACGGCAAGTTTATACTGTGGCTGTCCATTGACACACTCTGTCCTGTTCCTCTTGGGGGGTGGGGGGTCACAGACTCTGGGGTGTACGCTAAGGCTCTGTGGAAGATGGCAGCCCAGGCCAAAGCTGGCAGTGAAAAGAGTCTGAAGAAGGACCAGGGCTGGGAGAAGAAGAGCAGCCCTGAATCAGGCGAAGTGCTGCTGTACAAGTAAGGGGGCCACACTTTATCCTTATAAGGGAAAAAACACGGTCAGCTACGGGGTATACAAAACAGAAAGCCTATCTTCAGTATGTTATTACATTAAGTGCCTTTGTCATGTAGCAAGCTTAGCTATTCCAAAAATACCTTCTCATTGCCGTTTCTGCAGTTATGACGGTTATTAATTATTAACTGAAATAGTCACTTGATCCCTCTCAAAATCAGTTTTTTAGTGTGGCTCTAATCGCTTACACAAGTTCTATTTTTGATCAGTGTATTACAGATTCCATTCATAATCCTTCTGAATGAATAAAAATGAGTGAAAAGAAATGAGACACTCACTCATCAACAGGTTTTATTACATTTTGTAAGCCACTTGATTAGATTCTCATATGTAGCGTTTCTTGTGAAGCTTGTTGGTGATGCGTGCTGTGTATTGTGGGCTTCCCTTCACAGATCTGATTCAGTGCAGCATGTGTTGAGGATAGCCCACGGGAAAAAGACCTCCGACCTGGTGGTGGTGACGCAGGGCAGCGTGGAGGCTGTGAAAGGGGACAGCCTGCAGTCACTGTGGAGAACCAACATCAGCAGGCTACTGAGGTAGAGCCGGTCACTTCACTGTCTGTCGCAGCCACGCCCCCGTTCTGCTGTGCCCCTCATAGCCACACCCACGCCCCCGTTCTGCTGTGCCCCTCATAGCCACACCCACACCCCCGTTCTGCTGTGCCCCTCATAGCTACACTCACACCCACACCCCCGTTCTGCTGTGCCCCTCATAGCCACACCCACACCCACATTCTGCTGTGCCCCTCATAGCCACACCCACACCCCCATTCTGCTGTGCCCCTTATAGCCACACCCACACCCCCATTCTGCTGTGCCCCTCATAGCCACACCCACACCCACACCCCCATTCTGCTGTGCCCCTCATAGCCACACTCACACCCTCGTTCTGCTGTGCCCTTCCCTACTGAAATCTAATTCAGCTGTTTTATCTTCTCCTCAGTGAGCCTTCCCTGGGGCACTTTAACAAGGACGGGACCCCTGATGTGGTGATAGAGGAGGACATTGGTAACGGCACTAAACGAGTAGGTTTTTTAAGTTCAGAATGGTGTCTGTTATAAAGGGACTTTTATGGGGCTGCTGAATAGCTCATTCGGTTAAGGCACCACTCTGTGGTGTGCGGGTGAGCCTCAAGGTCCTGGATCAAATCCGGACCGTGCCGGTGCCGACTGTGGCCGGTAGCTCCATAGGGCAACACGTGATTGCCGATTGTGCCGCCCAGGGTACAGTCAGGGGTCTGTGTTTCATCTCTCTCTGGCGACCCCCACTGGTCGATCAGGCACGCGTTCACTGCATGCCAAAAGCTGCATGTCCTCCTGGGCTTTGGGCTGGAGCTGCGGTATTAGAAGAAGCTGGCTGGTCATGACACCACGTTTCAGAGGAGAACTGCAGATGTCTTCACTCTCCCGAATCGGGAGTGGGAATCACGCCTGAACGTGGCTACAAATAGTTAATCAGACATTCCAGCTTAGGGTGGGAATCTGACATGTTCAGCCTCATGTTGAGCGCCAGATTTATTTGAAATATATACATAAATAAATTGATAAATAAATAGGAATTTTGACCAAAAGGAAAGCTCTTGAGAAAAGAAGTGTCCCACGTTTGCCCACTCCCTGCCAGACTGACTTGTTGATCTTTTTTCTTCCCGAGAGCTGGAACCAGGCTGGCTCGCTCAGTTCAGGTTCTGGGTGATTTTTCGTGGTCTTGGTATTGCTAGCTCGTGTCAGCTCAGCGTGGCGGCATTTCAGCCTGTTAATGGGGGAGTGCAGTACAGGTGTAGCAGTAGCTCAGGTGGAGCATATTCCTTGCTTGCAAGGGTGCTACATGTAATTTAAACCAATCACCCTGAGAAACTCCTGCAGAAACCTGTCGTAATGCGTGACTGCCTTCATAAGGCATTGCGTAATGGCCGTGGTGTGTAGCCCGTATTGTGCTCGTGTGCTAGGTGGTCATACTGGATGGGAGCACGGGAGGAGTGCTGTGGGAAGTCAACATGTGGCCGAGACCCAACACACCCCGGCCGTCTGCAATCAACACCATCAGCTCGTTCTCGGTCTTTGTCTTATGGGGAGAGATGCCCTCTGAGACCAACTCGTCAGTGAGTACTCTCAGCACAGCCCGGCCCCACTGGTACAGTCACCCTCATAACCGCAGCTCTGCTGTAAATAAATGTGAGGGCCAAGAGATGCACTGTACTATCTGAGCTTTTCTCCAAATGAGAAAGTAAATAATGTGTTGACACAAAAACAAATGAACGTGTTTGTAATGTGTGATTAGAACCACTGAAGTCTCACCTGCTGAAAGAGTAATAAATCAGATGTCGCACACAAGAACTTTTTCCGAACGGTTTTATCGTTGAATCTCACAGAACTCTGCAAGCGAGGAACGTTTCTCTTACATGCTCAACCCACAATACCCCAGTGTGCTTCTAGAGAAGAGCAACATCATCGACCACATCATAGCATTCAAGGGTAAGTGGAACAAACCCAAACAGAGCCTGTACTGTTTACTGATCATCATCCACACAAGAAAATATGAAAATAATTAAAGCATTAAACTACTGATGTGAGAGCAAGAAATATTTAAGACTGATTCCCACCGTAGACCAGTTTCCCAAAACTGGACTTCTTCCAGATGTGCAATATAAAATGTGCATTTCCTGCTTCTCTGTCTGAGCTTTAATGTCACTTCTTTTTTCAAGCAGCAGGATATCCTAAATAAAATCCCTCAGCTTTTATATTTGGGATTTTTGAAATTTAAAAGTGGCTGTAAAGCAGTCGCTGTGTCACAGGCATGCTGTAGTTTTGGGATTTGTTGAGCACTGTCTCAGCATAACCCCAGAAGTAAAGGGCTGGTTGCTTAGAGACGGCGGCGTAAGCAGCCGCTGCTAACTTTCCTCTCCTGCTGTGTGTGCTCCAGCGACCCTGCTGGAGAGGGGCCGCCACGCCTGCTACATCATGCTGATGGGGCCGCAGGGGGAGGGGCTGCAGGGGACAGTGGTGCTCAGCAAGCGCAAGCTGAAAGAGGACGTCCCGGAGAGCAGGGTCCTCAGGCTGGGGGTGAGCCCAGACGAAGAATCCGACGCGGAGATCAAAGAGGCCTTCGACAGGCTGCGCTTCAGCAAGGAAGTTTAAAGCAGAACAATTACACATAGCAATGCTGGCCCTTCACCTTACCCCCCCCCCCCCAATACTGCCCTCTCACTAATACCCATGCACCCTCTTATCCATCCTCCTATTTCTGCCCCCCAGTACTGCCCTCTCACTTATTCCCCTTCACCTCCTTTACCCATCCTCCTGAATCTGCCCCTCCCCTATCCCCAGTGATGGTTCCTTGCTTCACACAGGGGGGCTGTAAGATTCAGCTGCTTGGTATACCACGTAGCCGAATGCTCTGATTCTCACTTTTTCATGAGGATTATTGCATCATGTTACTATAGCGAAAAGCACAATCAAGCTGCCTTCTACTGTAAATCCCACTATTTATGCTGAACGATGTGCACAATCCAAACTTCCTTCCTGTTCAGGCTAAACCCAACTGCTAAGTGCCCGTGTGCATCTTTCCCTGAACAGATCCCTCGTTGGTTAAATGGCCAGAAAATTCACAGGAAAACCAAAGTCCAAATGTGAGCCACTTTATCTGTCCAAACAGACCCCAGGGGTCTGTCTGTAAGGATTTGCCTCTAGGCAGTGGGCGCTTATTCTGCTCGAATGTTACTCAGTTGTTTTTTGACTGAAGTGCTTTATTTGATTAAGATTAATCAAGATGCTCCTTCCCTGTCCAGTTGGATGACATAGTTATGACCCATCATCAGAAAGAAGCGTTACTGGGCATTAAGGAACACATTAATTGTGTTTGAACTACTCTGAGACTCGTACAATCCCATGGTCCTACATTTCCTGCAGTGTGGGACTAACGCGACTTTATGCTTTCACAACATATATGTTACAGGAGTTCCAGGTTGTGCCTTTACTTTCCCTGCTAATGAAAGAAGACAATGACATCAGTTGCATACAAGACACATTAATCCATGTCCTAAAACTATGCAAATGATTCTTTGAAAATAGCAAACAAATCTTTGTAAGCCTATTGAATGCGCTTGATAATGCAAATGATACTAGGTAGACTTCCGTGTAAAGTCTAAATTAAAACAAAAAAGGAAGTATGAGAAAAATGAGATTTGCAAAGGAAATAGTGTTCTTCCATAAAATCAAACCCAGAGGGATTTGTGTTGTATTTATGAACCTGTGTGAGATGCTGAGTATATGCACTTCAGATTTTTACACATTTAGTGTGGAGATCATCTTCACGTCTTGAACTGAAGCATTCAGACCCTGGTTTCTGCGCAGGTCATAGATGGAAGTTTTTTGGTGTAAAATGGCTTCTAAAATGTGCTGGAGTGTGCCATATAAACTGGGGGTGAAAACTATGGAGGCAAGTGGGCTCAGACAAAGTTCTGACTAATAATCCATACATTTATATTTAATGTAAGGAGAGACTTTGGTTTGGAACTATCTGCTTGAACTAGTATGGGTTTGGGAAATTATGTTTATTTCACATTTGGGCCTGTAGAACAGGCTTCCTGGGAATATGGCTTTCTTTTTGTCTGAAGTTGTGGGGTGTTTATATTTTGTGAGTGCTGTAATATATTGGGTAATGTGTTAATAAACACATCTCTCGGTTCTAACTTGGAATGTTGTTTCTTTGACTTGTTCAATGAAATGTAAATGGAATGCAGTTACACCATCAAAATTCTTGTCTTCAGCAAGACAATGAACCACGACTACAATTACTGTACAACATCAAGAACAGACTTGGATATAACTGTCTAAATGTTTAGAGAAGCCATCGCAAATAAAGAAATTGATTTGAGCCAAAGGTCATTACTTTCTAATTGGTCAGTTAATATTTTAAAAATATACATAATCTATATATATATATATATATATATATATATATAGTTGGATTTTCTTCATAAAATCAACAGTGATTGCAAAAAAAAATAAAAAACTGGTTGCATGCTATTATGCATATGTGATGTCTTCAATTTAATCAGTTCACATTTTATTATATTTATTATACATTTTATATTTTAAATATTTATAATATTTATATTTATTCAATTGAATATTCATGCTTTCTGGTCCTTGGAATTAAATGTTTCTATTGGTTGCTTCATTCTTTGTAACTATAGCATTTTAACATTGTGCCAACCCAGTCTGTGTTGGGGCTGGTTGGCACAAGTGCACAACATGACTTTAATAATTAGTCACCTAATTTTAGAAAACACCTGTGGACATTAAAATATATTTAGAATTGTAATATGAATTATGCCAGAAAAATACGGCAAAGGGTGAAAAGTGTGCCAGCCAACCCCGGTCTCCCCTTCACCCGTAGGCCACACAGATCGGCATATGTGTTCCTGTCTCATATTGGAGAGTTATGTGTTGTCTTTGGAAACTACAAAATTGGAAAAGTAAACTTACCGTTAGATGGACGTAATAGGTTATGAATACACTGTTATTATTATTATTATTATTATTATTTGTCGTTAACGTTGATTTCTTACCTTACTTGGCTACTGCATGAGTAGACATTCCCACTTAAGGGGTGAAAATCCAACAAGGCACGAATACAGCGGCTTGGACACTGAACAAAATTGTTAACATTATCTGTGAGCTCATTATGGAAAAGTCACATGCATGTATACTGAATCAAGAACATGCGCAGAGTATTCTGTGTGATAGAATATGAACGAGGATTCAGTCACGTAGAGCTTTACGTCACACCAAGGGCTGTGGCAAGGTACGATTACGTAGGTTGTGTCACGTGTGGAGTCTAACAATACGCTTTGACGAGAATCACAGCCTAGTCCTTCTGTACGAGCGCTCATCGGTCACAGTAATTCTGTTCTGGTCCAGTGCTGTGACAATCGGCCGAGAAAGAGATATTTCATGTTCTTCATTTAAGCTTGCTTGAGAGAAACACACGTAATCACAGACATTTCGTTTCATCTCGAAGATTCCACATTAACGCGTTACGTAGTTTTATCCAGTAAACTGCTTTTCCTTAAGCAGTGTAGGCTACTGCGGCGGTTGGCTGCACAATACGTTGTTGAAGGCAGTCCTTCTGTACATGAGAGGATAATGCCTTTTAAAACTGAATGTCATTCCTAGCAATCCGCTAGGCTAGATGAGGCTGCCTCGCCTCTGGTGATTTTAACTACTGGAGGGTACCTAGATAATTCGCGCACTAAAGCTTTTTAACTAGATACTTAGC
The DNA here is from genome assembly GCF_013347855.1 of Anguilla anguilla. NCBI lineage: Eukaryota > Metazoa > Chordata > Actinopteri > Anguilliformes > Anguillidae > Anguilla > Anguilla anguilla. Next base: position 42,318,132 of record NC_049202.1, read on the forward strand.
CTACACGTCTCGTCAATACTGTAGCTAGATCGCTCTAGATAAGTGATGGCAATAAAGTAAAAGTAATGTGTTACTGGATTAATTAATACACGTGCGGTAGCGATACAAACACGCGGCAGAGAAAATGATGACAATGCTGCAGAGCACCTTAATTTTTTATCAAGTCCATATCAGGTTGTGTTTGGACCAATCAATATTTTTTTCCAAGAAAAGATTCAAGATTCAGCCTACGTAATTCCAATTTACACGGTAATGTGAACAATATTTTGAGGAAGAACTCCGTCAGCAATGCGTCAACGATTTCCGTATTGTTGCATATTGTGCATTAAGAATTCAAGCGATGTAACCGACTTGAGGGAGAGGGAGAACGGACAGACAGACAGCTAGACTGACGAACTTTTACTTCACCGCCGGGGTAAAATTAGGACACAGCACACCATACTGTAAAATGGTTACAGATAGGCTATAGCTGTGATCCACAAAGCTACGTGTTCTGCTTTTTATTTGAAGAAGTCAAACAAGAAAAAGTTTTAACTCGTGGAAAAGCATACATCTTTTTAACAGAAAAATGACTGAGCTTTCTGATAAAAGCTTACAGTCGCGTTTGGAAGTTCGACGTCCTGTACTCTTCCTGAGTTAATCATTAGGCTAAACCCGAGCAGCAATCGGCTGGTAACATCACCCCTTCCGGGTTCAGTTAGCTTATTATAAGTTGTAGATAGTTATTGAATTAAAAACTAAAGCACAAGAATACAAAAAGAAACGTAGCCTACCGCAGCAACAACATTGACATTTGACAATATTATCGAGAAATAACCTATGCGATTTTCTATACCTTGTATGCGCGTGTACATATTCTTACATCCCTCAAGAATGTAGAAATAGCTACGCCGGTTATCTCAATGTGACCTCAATCCGCCATACCGTAAGGATAGGACTGCACGGATGCCCGCTACTTATTCATGAAACACTTGCGCGCGGGGTGGAGCGCATTTTGAGAGCCAACTCGAACAGGACTAACACCTTTAAGCATAAAAGTCACTTTCATTTACGGAACACCAGCTACAGAGGTAATCTATTTTCATTATTTGATATTATGATATATCATGTTATAGCAATTTAAACAGAATAGATAAATGTGCGATTAATTAATCAATTTGCAAGTTACATTGTGTGCAGTGTTTAGTCTAGACTAGGATAGGCTATTATATATATATATATATATATATATATATATATATATATATATATATATGTGTGTGTGTGTGTGTGTGTATGCGCATTAATATTGATAAATAGCCAATTATTAGATATACTAATAATATGCTATTTCATACATCCACAGTCATATCGATCAGTTAGCCTACTACGCTTGATACATTGCTTTCCTGAAGGCTTTAACTTGTCTGGCAAGTTAGCATTTTGATGCATTTCCATCGCGTGATTATTCCGCTGGCACTCTAAGTTATTTAATTTAGTTGAAAATGATCTATTTGTAATATCAATGTACATAGCCTACAATATTGTAATATCTTAAAGAGTGCGTTTCCGATCAGTAGTAGATTGGGGATGACGTGCCATTTATGAATTTATTTCCTCATTGCTATATTTTAACAACCATGACAATTATTTAATATAAACTACCCTGTTTTGTTAAACGTCATCTGAGAGGCGATTAGGCTACATAAACGGAGCGAGTGCAGGTTCAGTTCTTGAATAATTTCGCATCGCTGCATTATGGCGTTTTTCTAGGCTAAGTTTTCCAAATTTGTCCTCGGATCTAAATCGATCGGCTGTGTCACTGCAGTAGGCTATCGTTCTTTTTTGTGATTGCTACTGTTCTATGTGTGAGCACTTTCGAATATGACAGGTTGTAATGCTAATCATGAAACACAAATTGGTCATTCAGAAGTATTAAGCAATTCTACATGGTTCGTAAACATTTCCTAAGCAAAAGTAAAGGTAAATATGTAAAAAGTAGTATGTTAGGGAAATTTTGGAACAGCAATTATTTCCCATTTTGTCATACGTGCTGTTTTGACGGGAACTTACTCTAGCAGAACATGGCAGAGGACATTCAAGCTAAGCTGGAGAGGTACCGCACTGCACCGTTTGATGCCAGATTCCCAAACCAAAATCAAACCAGGAACTGTTGGCAGAACTATCTTGGTAAGTCTACACATAGGAGACATGAATGCAGCTCCACATATTTGGAGTATATTGGAGGTGCACAGTCCTTTCCATTTTGCACATAATAGCCAGTACCTCCAGAATAAGTGTCAGATAGTCCAGCAAAGCAGTCCTTAACAGGATGTGAAATTGAAGGCTTGAAGACAGGTATAACTAGTCACAGAAGTATGCTGCAGGACACAATAGCTAACCGGTTTCATTTTCATTTTCATTTTATGATTTCATTGGACATTTGTGTGCTTGTGGAAAGCTGATAAGTAGTTAAGCATTTGCATTTATTGTTATTAGAGCTCCAGATCTAAAGACAGTGGCACACATATATTAATTTCTTGACACGTGGAATATAAAATACAGATATCTCAGTATGAAAAAGCTTAATAATTGGAAACAGTACGTAAAGCAAAGTTCACGGTAAAGTTGAAGGAGAGGACATGCAAGTTCAGATGATAATTTTAGATGATCTCCACTCAGCTGTAGCATTGTGTGTTGGGTTAATCTATTTATAGATTACCATCGCTGCCAAAAGGCCCTGACTAACAAAGGTGTCGATGTTGCCCCATGTGACTGGTACAAGAGGGTCTACAAATCGCTGTGCCCCATATCATGGGTGAGTCTCTGAAGGCATTGTTTGCTGTTTGGCGGGGGGGGGGGGGGGGGGGGGGTGTGTGTGCTCTTCTTTACTTCTCCAGCAGAAGCTTAAATCTCAAACACTTGCTCAAACGTGCACACACACACACACATACACACAACTACTTGATATCAGAGGATGTGCTGTGCTTATGCACGGGTCACTAGAATGAACATGCGCAGCATATTCACAATACTGTATCTCCCACGGATAAAATTCTCATAGCAAAAGAACGAAGCAGATAATTTGTTTACCCTCTGTCTCCTAGACTACGAAGTGGGATGACCAGAGGGATGAGGGAACGTTCCCTGGGAAGATCTGAGCGCAGCCTACTGTAAGAAGCGGTCCTTCAGAGTAAAGTCTGCATCAGTGGAGGGGTGTTCCTCCTCTGCTGCTTCCATATCTGATCCTCTGCAATGTGAGCAGGTCCTAACTTAACCGTCATTCCTTTGAACGTGTATTGTGCATAGTGCATTAAAATCTCAGGCAATAAATTAAAATGGAGTGTGCGCCTTGATGACAGTTCAGTTTTTCCCCCCATTTGAAATAAGTGTGATGAAAATTGTGGAGAAATGGCTTTCTGAAGTACAGGTAGACCATAGACATACTGCAGCCTCCTTAAGAAAAGCGGTCAACCCTGATCTGAGCTCAACTGGCAAGCGAAGACAGTCACAGGACCCCTCACCCTTCTGACCTCTAATGGTAAAATCTAGCAGATGTCACACTGCCCCTATGATGCTGGCTGGCAGGCGGACTTGAATCCAAAGCAAAACCCTGGGAGTGAAGCTAAATATTAAACAGTGAACCACAGATGCGTGACTAACTATGGGCATGTCACAGCACCAGCATCACTGCTCAGTGCTAATCTAGCAAACTCAACCCAGATTCCTGGCTCCATTTCATGAATTAGCAATAGGAATTTGTGGAAATACCTGCTGTGAGCTATTCTGATTATTTACTGAATAATAGGCTGTTCAGTTTTGGGATGATGATTTCACAGCTGACGATTTCATATATTGCAATATTGTTGGGCAATTATTAAGACTCAAAAATTAAACAACCACATGAACTCAGCACTGAACTAAAGTCTCACACTGCAGCCATACCACCATGCACCCTGCTCCTGCCAAATGGCTGAAGTTAAGCAAGTGTGGGCTTGGTTAGTACTTGGATGGGAGACCACCTGTTGGTGGGCCAGCAGGGGGCAATCTTCCCTCTGGTCAAATAAACCCCAATGTGCACCAGTGCAGTGATGGGGACGCTGTCTTGTAGGAGATGCCATCTTTCGGATGAGACGTTAAACCGAGGTCCTGACTTACTGTGGTCATTAAAGATCCCATGACATTCATCACAAAGAGTAGGGGGTTCCCTGGTGTCCTTGGCTCTCTCAACCTGCTTCCTAATCATCCCGATTTAATTGGCTAAAAAAAATAGTTCTCCATCTCAGCTGATGTGTGGTGAGCGTTCTGGTGCAAAATGGCTACTGTGCATCACCCAGGTGGGTGCTACACACTGCTTTTGTCTGAGGTGAGCTCCTCCTCATCACTGTAAAGCACTTAGAGTGTCTGTAAAAGTGCTATATACAGTAAATGCAATGTTTCATTAATTCATTTTGGCCCAACATTGCAGTCCCATTAGTGGCATCACATTGGAATTAATTGGACAATAATTAGTAAACAAATCACCTGGTGAATACGGGTTGTTACACCTTTACTGTAGCTAAGCAGAGTTTTTATAGAAATCAAATAGTTCAACTAGTTTCCCTAACTAAAAGGTGAAAAGCAACAGGAACATGAAACATGTCAGACATGCTAGGCTGTTTACTGGAACACATTTTATTCATTTCTGTAAAGCTACACTAAATATACACATATCTGTAAATGATTAAAAAAAATACTCTAACATATTTTAAAATGGAATGTTACATATACAGTCGTTGCAACAAAATATCCAAGAACCCTGAAGCATGACAGAAATTAAATGTGAAATCTTTCTTTATGGACTTCACGGTAACACTGAAATGCACAAAACTGCATTTCAAAAGTAAACTGAAGACAGTTCTTCGGACACTTCTGCGAGGGACACCATGAGCATGTTGCAGCTCATAAAAGCAGCAAATTTGTATCTTCTACTGAATACAAACCTCTGCAAATGAACAGTGCCCCCCTTTGTCATTAAATTATTTGATACCCTTTCACGCAAGTGATGAAATCATTGAAGAGGACATGCAATATAAACTTTACTTCCAGGTGTGCTTTCTGGGAATATCTGTGCTACAATCTATATTTTAGTGTAAGCATTTCAGCTTTCAAGATATATTTAGCTTCTATTTGAGGTATATTTTCTGTGCTTGCATATTAAATAGTACTGGTGTTTATGATACAAATGTGTCCTTTGATGATCTCTCCGTTCAATGACAATGCATTGAACATATATTTACCCAGCTGTGAAAGTAAAAGAAGCCATTTCCCAGTCAAGACCCAACATTTCCACATTGTCTTCAGTCACAATGAGTTGGCAATTCAAAAGACCTCAAAATGTGAATGACACAAAAATTACACATTCTGATATCCGATTAATAACATAACAAGACAAGCGGTATTCTAATGGAAAAACAGCAAAATATGTGTTTACATAGAGTTATTTACCATTGAACAGAAGGACATCTCAGTGATACTTCAGGTTGGACTGGTGGATAGTATTTAGATAAAAATACAGAAGAGTACATATTCCAGAATCTTGTGTAAATTTCCTCATAAATAACATACTTTTAAGGTCACTTAAGTTGCAAACTACTAGGTCACTGTACTTGCTGTCAACCACACTTAAAAGCCCCTAAGTACTGACATGAAAGAATCACCACTGCTACCATACAACTCCTAAACTACACAGCTTTATTGAAGAATGTATCTGACTGATTCATGTATACCAGTGAAACTACTGCTCAGCAGATCAGTTTGAGTGTTTCGGTGACAACAAAGAAATACAGGTAGACATATATAAGTACAGCCTCAAACAGTAACAAGAACAAGCACTTAAACTAGTCTTCTGATCTGATCCCTTTGCAGGCTGGTGCAGTGCTGTGGAACAGGCACTAGAAATCTGAATGCTCAAATTTTACTATTACCTGTTCTTTCCAGTAAGATTGTTAAAACCAGTCGGATTAAAACAATAGGTAAATACAATGACACTATGCTAGAAGTTCATTTGACAGAAAAGTATTCTACTGATTTTTGTGCTGACAGCAAGTAGGCAACTTCTCTTAAAGGCTTAGTCAGGGCATATCTGTACATTAAGTATAATGCAAACAGCTTCTAGAAATTTCCTTATTCAGAGTGCACTGTACAGAGGTTTGGAAGTTTACACAGCTCTTGTAAATGGAGCAGTGACAGCAGCAGTGTATTAAAGAACAGAGAGGAGGGCTCCATCATGAAACCACAGCATAGTCAAAGCTCGGTAGCGAGAATATACAAGACCAACAATGACTCTAAAGGGATGGTTTACTTCAGAGGTCTTTTGATTTTATTTCAGTTTTGGTGTGTTTTTTAGCGTATGTGTGACCAGCTGGCTTTACGATGACAAGTATAGGGCATTTGGGGTGCTGCACTCATGCAAAGTAGTACCGGCACAATATGAAAACTGATATTTATGTTTATAGGTATTTGTGAATAAACACTGTGAAATGTATCTGTTCATAAGTACAGCCACCGGAAACATAACGTTACTCTACAAACTACTCTGAATTTATGTGAAGGGCACTTTCTTACTTTAGACCAGGAACCCCCAAAAGAAACTCGTTGATGCCCCTTATACCAGCCACTGTAAGCTGGAAGGTCGTCAGAAAGTTCTGTAGGTATCTAAAATATCCCTCATTAACATAAAAAAATCTCAGGAAACTATCCCTTTAACCCCTGAACTATCCCTTTAAAGCCAACGTGGGGTGAGCAGAAGCACTAACGGGCCAATGGGAGATATTGCTGTTGAGAAGGCTGTGAAGATGAACCGCCTCCATGGTGGGTGAGGAGGCCTTGCGGCTCGCTACACACTCACTGACCAGTTCACAACAAGCTGTTCTGTGCTCTCCGCTAAAGCGCAGGCCTCAGATGCTGGGGAGTGCAGATGGAGAGGGGCGGAGCTCAAGACCCGGGGGTCCAAAGCACTGGGGTGGTGCGGTGCAGCTGCAGTCCCTCCACTCCACGCCCCCCCCCCCCCCCCCCCCCCCCCCCCTCTCAGTAGGGCCTCTTCCCCAGCTGCCTTCTGTCCGTCATGCAGGTTTTGGGCCGAAGGGCTGCACACACAGCGAGGGGCAAACAGAGTAACAATTACAGGGAAGCAGTTTTCTTTCAGGAAAGGCAGTGGTGCCAGACTGGAGTGTCTAACACTTACCTGGATCAGCTGCCTGCTTCTTCTTGCTGTGGTGGTGAACTATTTGGTTCTCATTTGTCATCTTAACATCCTGGTCCTCCACGTAGTTGCTATAAAAAGAGAGAAAGCAGTGTTTGTGCCGTCCCTCCACAGCAGCTGTGGTCAGGGTGGGGGGTGGGGGTGGCCACCACAACACTGAGACAGGTAGCAGGTCCAGGCTATGAGCAGGAACAGGGTGCATGAGCACAGACACAGAGGGCCAGGAGGGCACTTAAAAAGCACACTAGGGATTAGGAAGCAGGACAGGGAAGAAGAGACAGAGGAGGGAAGAGGGGTTATAGGAGGGTACAGGGGACACAGGAAGGGATAGGCGTTACAAGAGGGTAGAAGGGTTATAGGACGGTCGAGGCATTTCAGGAGGGTAGAGGGGATATGGAAGGGTTGAGGGGATGTGGGAGGGTAGAGGGCATATAGCAGGGTAGAGGGGACACAGGAAGGGATAGGCGTTACAAGAGGGCCGAGGGGTTATGGAAGGGTAGAGGGGGTGATACAGGGCTCAGGGCTCAGGAGGGGAGAAGGACCCTGGGAGGCACAGACTGCTCGGTCTCACAGAGCGTCCGCAGGGTGCTGGGAGCGCAGGGCAGCTGTACTCACTGCTCCCGATTCCTGCCGCGCTGAGGGCTGGAATGGAGAGAACACAGGAGCTGAGCTCGGTATGAGTGCGCTTGAGCTGGGCTCAGACCGCCATGCACGCAGCCGACACGACGACAGAGACGCCGCCGCCGCCAACCCAGACAACTCAGTCGGCCGTACCTGATCACCGTGTTCCTCTCCCGGTGCGCTATCTTGGCGTTGCTGGTGAAGAGGATGGTGTGATAAGGCACCACGGGGTCACAGGTGGGTAGGATTCCTCTGGCCATGTGACCCACAGAGTCCAAGATGCCGTTGTACACCAGCAGGTCATCCACCAGGAGCTGTGGAAAAATAAAAACAAATAACTACTCTCTGCTTTCTATTACTGTTTATTATTATTTTTACAGGGGGACACACCTACCCCAAATTCCTTCACTCCCCTTTGTGGAGTTTTGGAGTAGTTCCACAGCTTGATCATGGACACGGTCACTGGTTGATCAAATATGACATACACCCGATTCACCTGCCAACAGAAGAGACAGAAGGGATGCTGTGACTTCACATTGCAGCCATCTTGCTGATAATGACAAGGCACACTGTAAAAATGAAAGCCAATAGTCAGAAATAACACTGTTCCAGGGTGTGGGTAGACCTCATGATTGCACTGGAGCAGAACCTGGCCGGCAGCACTGTAGAGCAGTGGATGATTGGCAGTACTGTTACCAGGAGAGGATCACTGTGGGAAATCTGGGTCTCTGTAGACACCAGTGACGCTGTGTGGTTAATTGGGTGCCCACAGTCAGTCCGCACAAGCTACAAACGAACAGTCCTCCTTGAATTCAGAGACATCAAAAAAGTGTGTGGGGAAAAAAGCAGCGACTGGCGCAAAGTTTTTGAGCGGTGTCTGCAGTCTCCCAAACTGACGGACGTTGTAACAATGAGCTAAAAAAACAACTAGGGATTCCAAACTGGGAGAAAAGGGAGACATTAAAAAAAGAAAAGAAAAAGGCCACACTAGCCACACCTATGTCCTCACTGAAACACAGAGACGCCTCACCAGCCCTGGCAGCACTGGGGCCAGCCACATATGCCTGCCGTCGTCGGTGTCGTTCACTCCGTCCACCAGCTTGTCTGGAGTCCGCACGTCTCCGTTCACACTGTCCAGAACGTTCACGCTGTCTGGAAATGCTGCAATATCTGAGCACGAGTTCAGAAAGCGTTTCTCCTTGCAGGCGATTTAGATTAATCCAATGTGTTCCCACAAGTCTTCCTCTAGAGGTCGCTGCTCATCCATGATAAGACATCCTTTTGAATCTGGACTGGTATGCAGGTTTTTGTTTCCACCAATTATCCTGGCTAAATGAGCTAATTAGCTGTATACACGAACAATGATTCACTAAAGGATTACATCACAGTAAAAAATTGCATTTAGGGCAGGGCTGCCCGACCCTGTTTCTCGAGATCAACCGTCATTTAGGTTTTCACTCCAACCCTAACAAAGCACATCATTCAACAGCTAGAAATCTTGTTGAGCTGCTAATTAGTAGAATTGGGTGTGCCAAATTAGGGTTGAAATGAAAACCTACAGACGGTATAACTTCAGGAACACGGTGGGGCAGCCCTGATATAGGGGCACAAGAACTGTCTTCAGTTCTCATTCATTTGCTTATCAAGAAATGTAGCTAAAATGTCAGAAGCCGTAAATTTTACGGATGATTACATAATTAAGGCCCGAAGTTGGCATGTTGCCCACCTCTGGTGTAGAGTAATGTCCAGTCAAATTAACTAAATCCAGACAAATGCACTCTGCCTGACAGTAACCTAAAGGACACATCTGCATAGAAACAAAACACAGAGCCCTACTGTGTTTGGGGGGGGGTGAGCGATGCTGGGGGCCAGCTGCAGGAAGGATACTGTTATCGCTGAGGGGGATCTTGGCGTCGTGTTGGTCGTAGAACTCCAGCCCGTTCAGGCCGATGTAGTAGGGGTCGCCCCAGGTGGTGAGCAGCTGCAGCTGGAAGATGACTGACAGGGGGAGTTAAAGGGAAATGCCACCCTGGGTTTTACTTTTACTTGTAGAAGAGTAGCCGTCCTTCCTGATAAAAATGAGCTCTCAGCCAGCTCTCTGCCTGTAGCGATTGCAGAGATATAGCCCCAACCTACTGTGCAAGCTCCGACTTGGTGCCTACCTGCTTTACTATGGACTACAATGGGACAGGCACATGCGGTCTATGGGCAGGCTTCAGACAACGCCAGTCACAGGTTACCACTCTGACTGAATACCTCCGGTTGGGTTGGGTGTTACTACTTGGCCTGGAAGCTGTTCTTTGCGAGAGGTTAGCATTACTTGCCAGCAAGCTACCACCAAAAGAAAGAAAATCTACGTTTATGGAGTTCAGGAATTAATTTTTACCGGCTACCGCGCAACGAGGGTGAGCCTGGTACTGTTTACAGTTGTAATGGTAGCTATCCTGCCTCTCTCTGTGAGTTTGGTCAAGGCCCCCTTTACCTAGTTTGGGATGCCGATTGTAGTTCTCTCCATTTCTGTGCCTTTCTTTGTCCAGCCACTAAGAGAGACTTAATCAGTTACGCTTTGATCTGTTGAATGAGTCTAACGTGATTTCGTGGTGGAATTTGCCTTTTTGGAGGCGAGCCAAAAACGAGCGTTGTGCACGGGCGACACCACCCGTCTGTGAACCGTCCCGCCTGCGAGGGGCGGAGCAAAGGATACATCCACAGGGCATGGGGGGAGCCTCGTAGTCCATGCTGGCCTGCTCCACTTTCTGTGGGCTGCCCCTGTTTCAGAAAAGCAGGGGTCTGCTGTGAGGGTCAGTACAGTCACCATGTGCTCCATCGCACCTCAGGCTCACATTTAAACACAAGCATAATGTGAGTAATGCAAACACTGCCTTCACTTGAACCTGTACCTCAGTGCACAACTGCACTAACAGCCACTTTTAAATACACACACCATGTTGTCCAAGGTACATTGAACAAATGCAACAGCTTAACTCAAATAAAGGCTCCTACATGAGGAGCAATCACATTAATCTACAGAAGTGGCCAGTGACTATGTGTCATTAATGCATATACAACAGTTTTGGTATAAAATATACAAAAACATGGGGGCCTCCAGTGGCGTAGCCCATAGAGCGCTTTCCACATGCTCATTGCGAGCCGCGACGTCGGCGGTTTGAGTCCGACCGCCGACCTTTGTCGCATGTCTATCACTCTCTCCTCCTAGTTCTTCCTGTCTCTCTACACTATCCTGTCTAATAAAGCTGAAAAAAGCCCCAAAAAATATTTTTTAAAAATATATACAAAAGCATGAACTATGAAGATATTACAAATGATGCCACCAGATTAGTAACCTTACAATTCAATGACAAGTAATTAATGTCAATCATAAACCAGGAATTCTGAAAAAAAATGGACTACTGAGGAGTCAATGTTATGCCACTGACTTGTGTAACTGTTGTGACTCTGTGCTCCTGCAGTAAGCCGTCTGCAGGTAGTCGATGAACAGGATCTCTTGGGCAAAGTCGAAGTGGCAGTTCCCCGGACCCTTCCGGATCAGAAAGCCCTCGGGCGGAGAGATGACCACGTCGTCCATGGACACGTGCATCACCTTCACCTGCGGGATTAGAGTGTAACCGTTAGCACGATCATAGCGTAACTGTTAGCACGTAACCGTTAGCACGTCCTCAGTCCTCATGGCCGGTGCAGAGACAGCACAGCCATGCAGGTCTGCACTCAGAAAGGCCTCTCACCCCTCTGTACGTGTCTTCAGGAGACTTGTTGTAGTTCCAGATGCGCAGTCCAGCCACGGTCTGGGCTTTCTCGAAGCGTACGGTCAGCTCGTGCACGCTGCCATAGGAGAAGGGGATCAGCCACATGTGTTCGTCCTCCATGGTGATGTTGTGACCATCAAACAACCTGTTGACACAACACAACCGGGTCACAACCTTTCAAACCAGGTCAATCCAACTGCTTCATAGAACACAAGCTTTAAACCAGGTAACAACCTGTTCACGGAACACAGCCAACAGTAAATAGGCTATTCAATATATTATGTAATTTCATATTGTATATATGGAAAATAAAATAAATTAATTAACATTACACTATTTATCACAATGTGGAGAACACATGATTTTATAATTTAAAAGATATAGCTACCAAATTTTAAATTAATAATTAAAACTTCATTTTGAAAAACACCTCTGTAAATGACCAGCGATTGAGTTATTCATCACATTGAAGCAGAAAAATGAACTCCGAAAAGAAAAAAGTGCCTAACCAATATAGAAATATATGCTTTTCAATTATTCATTAGCTAATGTGTATATGTTCCGAAAAAAACTAATAAAAGTCAAAATACAAAAAAAGTTTGCATTTGTGTCCACATTCAAAATATACAAATTTCATTTTGAATGGAGGAAAGCCATTTTTCCCCTATTGACCTGTGGTACCTTCCTTTTAGTCTCATACTTAAATAAGTCAGACACAGCCTCTCCAAGTCAGCCGAATGAAAAGAGCTCCGCTCCTCAACTCACTTGTCCAGGGTCCGCAGGTCCTGGCCATATTCTGGGAGCTGGTTGAGGTCACGGGGGGAGGCGCCCACCATGCTCATGTGCAGGGGCAGGCTCTGGCCCTCCTTCCCCACCACCTCCAGCCCGGTCAGGCCCAAGTAATGAGAGTCGCTCCAGGTCATGCTCAGGTTCATCTTAAGGCCTGTGGAGAGGAGCAATGAGGTGATGATCTGATAAGACACGGAGCAGCTTTAGACTGTCTCTCCGGAAGAACAGAGAACTCACACTTTCCGCTGTACATTCCAGGAACCTGCTCCATAGCCACTTCAGAAAGGCTGTCTGTACTGGGAAGTAATTTCACCTAAAACAGCAGCAGGGGCACAAACACGAAACAACAATTCAGCACATAACCATCATTTCACACGTGCTCTTATCCAGAGCCACATACAGAAGTAGAGAGCATCAGTGTTTGTTTCAGGAATACAAAAGATATCACTAAGAAGGCATAAAAGGCCCATTTATAATCAGTAAGTGTAATGTTAAACCAGTTAGAATAGTTAAAAAAATATATATATATACTACTAGACAGATTTTTATACAGCAGGTCTATCTTTACACAGCTATACCTACAACATTATCCCAAAAGTAAATCCAGTCTTGACTGGTGGGTCTTGACTACAGTGGATAATTTTCAGTAGAGAAATGCTGGTTGGTCCAAATATAGCTGAAATGTAAACCCACGCGCTGGTCCTCGTCCCTGAAGCCGGCCTGCGTGAAGGGGCGCTCCTCGCCCTCTCCGTCGGCGGTGCGCGGACGCTGCAGCTCCTCCTCGCTCACCAGCGCCTCGGGGCTCTCCGCCTCGCCCTCGAACGTCTCGTCGAAGCGGGACATGGCCTCCAGGATCTCGTCGTCCGTGGTGAACAGGATGGTGTCTCCAAACTGCTCCAGGGCTGCCAGCCGAAGCGAGAACAGTTTCCCTTCGTCAAGGCCGCGCTTCACACTTTCCGTACAGAACGGTACTCGTTATGTAACGGAATAAATATAAAGCCCATTACAAGCACAAGAACAGGCAGATTTCACAAGTACAGCTGTACTAACAAACGGACACTCTTAAGACACTTCACTACAGTACATTTAAAAATATCCGTAATAAGTTTCCCCTTTATGTCCCTAATTTGGGATGAACACTGATGCTCCCACTACAATGCCCACTGCAGCCTCCATTGTTGTTTTGGGAGTTTACAGACATTAACAGGATGAGTCATCCAGCAGCTCTCTGCAGTGTATTTTTAGACCAACATTCTGCCTTTGTCCCAGGGATACCATACCAACGCAGGCTCTCACTAGAGTGTATGTACTGCAGCAGAGCGTACCGAGGGGACGGCCATACCTCCAGACAGGGTGCCCGAGGCCTTGGCGATCTCCCCCCTGAAGATGCACCTCCCGTCCAGAAGCATCTCCACCTCCTTCACCCCGCGGAAGGAGTGGATGCGCGACTTGTTGTAGTTCCAGACGCGGATCATGGCCACCTGGCAGGGGCTGTGGAAGTCGATGAAGATGACGTGGGGGCGGCCCGAAGTGAAGGGGGCCAGCCAGAGGTGCATGTCGTCCTGCGTGCGGTTGACGCCGTCCACCAGGTTGGCCACCACGCGCGGGTCCCTGCCGTAGGCGGGCAGCACGTTGATGTCCGGCGGGTCGGCGCGGATGCGGGCGGGGATCACGGGCTCCCCGCTGGAGCTGAAGATCTCCACGCCGTTCAGGCCCACGTAGTGGCGGTCACCCCAGGTGGACAGGATGTTGATCACCAGCCGCTGGCCCTGGGGCAGGACGGGGATCTCGAACTCCTCGTCCCGCTCCGTCTCGCTCGAGGGGTCGTCCTCCGGCTCCTCCGGGAGGTTCTCCTGGCGGGGCGTCTGCGGGGGCTGGCTCCCCGCCCCAGTCCCCGCCCCTGCCCCCGCCTCGGGCCGCGCCTGCCGCTGCAGGAACTCGTCGAAGATGTCCCCCTCGAAGCCCATGTTGGAGATGCGGCCGCGCTGGCACTGGTTGAACTTGGTGAGCGAGTCCCAGGACTCCATCAGCGTGTCATCCTGCTCGCTGCGCCACTGGGCCCGGGGGGTCCACTGCCGCCTGCTGCCTCCGGGATCCTCTGTGGGGACGGGAGGAACCTCACCATCAAACAGCCTTATGCTGCCTCACGCATATTCTTAGCAGTGACTCTTCAATGGAGGATTTTACACATTTCAACAGCAACATTTTCAACTGACATGCTCAAAAATCATATGAAGTCATAAACCTTCCATGATTAGAAGGTGATAAACAAATTATATTCTGATCAGCACTATGCAACTAACACAAATGCATGCAGTTCCGGATTACTGGGCATTTTGAGTGGAGATTGCGACAAATGGTTGAAATTCAAGTTAATGAGCAATTTAACAGACTAGTCAGTGGTCAAGCTAGTCAAAGAAATGCTGCATCTTCGGAATGCAGGACATTTCAAAATCTAAGGACATTTTTTTTTTCCCCCATAATATGCCAACTCATAAAAATAACGCAATAACTGTATGTTGTTCATAATTCTATTAAGACATTTTTAACAGAAGTGGGATAAAATAGCCCCATGTTTTGGTGTCCCAAACAAAATACTTTTTTTGTCACACAGACTAATAATATTTTTTAAACCCGAGGAGTGATTTCTGTTTTAATTTACTCATGTTGAGCATGCTGGCTATAGTGTGACATCTCATTTTTGACTTTTCTTTCAAAATCAAGTGCTTTCTTTGAACTTCAAAATGTTACCAACGGCTGTGCAACTATTATGATCAATAAACAACATGAATGTCAGACACTGAAAGATGACCTCCCCAAAGAAAGGGGTAATTATTTTGTTGTGGTTCAAGTTTGGGTCAACGCCCCTTGTAATCTTAAAAAAGACCTCGGAATATCTGCTCAACATGAGTAAGCGAAATAGCGCGTGACATCTCATTTTTGTCTTCTCATTTACATTAAGCACTTTCTCATTGAATCTCGCAATGTTGCCAACGGCTGTGTAAATATTATGATCATTAAACAACACAAATGTCAGACTCCAAAAGACAACTGGCTCAAATAAACAGATCTAATTATATTATTGTGGTTCAAGTCTGGGTCATCGTCCCTTGTAATCTTAAAGACCTCAGACCTTAAAGACCTATCTGCATTTATAGAACAAAGTGTTATTTCCCTGCATTTTGGCTCTTTTTTCTGAGTAAAAAAACAGAATCCTGCATTAATGCAACCACTAGTGTATTAGCCTACCAGAATCTCCACAACATACTTTAGCATTTTCAATTGCCTAAACCTTCTCTCTCTCACAGCAGCTGCTCTTGGCATGTGCCCTGGAAAATGTCTTGCGATAGAGAACACATTTCTGCAAATATACCACTGACAAGCTGACAGCCAGCTGCCTGGAGGATTAAAGTGGGATCACTACAATGCAGTCCTGAAGTTATATGACTACCTGCTGCCAACATAATCTCAGTAAGTCATACAAAAAAATTACAGAATTCACTAGAAAGTTCACGTGTAGATCTGCACCAAAAACATACAGCTGATTGTTCATTGCGCCTCATTTCTCAGCATGAAAAACCACGATTATATTCAGAAAAACTCAACAATTAAATAACTGGCTGGTTGGCTGTGCCTGTGTAATATGTCTGAATGACCACTGCGGTACACAGAATTCAGTCATACACACAAGAGCCATAATGCAAACATGCCCCCAGTTAGCCACAATTTTGCCGTCATTAATTTAAAATCGTATAAAAGTCTTGTGTTTATATAATGGAAGATGAACAAAGTAGCAGTTTGTTAGTACAGCCATTAGTAAATGTTCAATCATGGACTACTGAAAAGCCATCTGAATCACAGCCAAAATCTCACTGTACTATATTGAATGATTATTATATTATACACATCTATTTAAATATTATTTATCTTATTGTTATTTATTACTTGTATAGTTCTTTTTTAAATAAATATTTCAAGGATACTCCACAGCCATTCAGTGCAAATAATTATTTTCAGTGTCAAACCATAATGCAGAAAACATACTGTATATTTAACAGAAAGTTACAGAAAAGCATCCATCACAACATATAATATCAAATTTGTACACCCTACTACCACTTCAATGTTTCCATCCTTCCAATCAACCACCAAGTTACAGCTATGTCTTCCCATCAAAAGGTGTTACCAAATGTGCCAATGACATTATGTTAGAACCCTTTGCCTTAAAAACATTCAAACTAGCAACTACCCAAACACACCTGTGCTGCCTTGAAGATTTCATGAGCATCTAAAATGGCTAAAGGAGATACTGTATTTCTGATGAGATTAGATAAGATAATCCAACTATATAAGGTGAAAGTCAAAGAAAAATAATTGAAGAAACAGGTGTTTCCAAAAATAGAGTTCAAAAGATTATTGCAAGATAGAGAAAACCACCGAAACCATCACCATCACAAAGACAGTACCTAAAGATTTTATCTTTAAGAGATGGGGGGAGAAAAACAAAAAGAAAAAAGAAAAATCGAGCGTGTGATCTTTCAGATTCAGATCTGAAGAAATCCACAGGTGTTTCTGTCAGTCCTTCCACTATGAGAAGACTCAACGCTGTGGGTCTGAAAGGATGTGTCGCTGTCAAAAAGCCACCACTGAGAAAAGGAAATAAATACAAGAGAAGTAAAATTTGCACTAGCACACCAAAGCTAGACACTTGTAAAGTGGAGTAAAGTTTTATGGACCGATGAGTGTAAATTTGAGATTTTTGGAAGAGAAGGCAGTACGCGCTAGGGATGTGAGCGATTCGTCGACTATCAGCCGCAAGCACGCATGCCGGATGGTCAATTAAATAATCTCAAAATAATTTTTTCAGTTATCAAACCATTCCAATAAAAGATCACCAAATGCCGCCTCGTCCACTGCTCTAAATGAGTAAATAGAGGTGGCAGGTGGGGTTTGTTGTCATTCATTGTACTAACAGTCAGTCGAAAAGATTTCAAACGACGACTGAAGACCCACCTCTTCAGGCTGCACCTCTCCCCATCCCTCCCTTCCCCCCTGTAAATTACTAAACTTAGGGTTGTAACTAGGCAGCTGTTTCATAGGTGACTTAGTTGATGCGCCTGTCTTAACGACTAATTGTATTTTTATTTTTCCATAGATTGCGTTGTTGCCGTTCTCGTTGTTAGGTTAATCAGTTTAACCATCAGGGTCCAAGTTGAACTATGCGGTTGTTCCCTGTACTTGGACCGGTACTTCTCTCTAGGGTTTTCGTCATACTTGTTCCTGGTTATGGTTATACACTTTGTTGTACGTCGCTCTGGATAAGAGCGTCTGCCAAATGCCTGTAATGTAATGTAATGTAATGTAATGTCCAGCTGGCAAAAGCGTGCCGTGTGCGATGATTCTGAAAAGCTGAATGAAAACACTGTTCAGTGCAAATATGTGCTGGCTATAATCCCCTAAACCACTTGTCGACATCTGTGATGTTAACCCACCTAAGAACAAAACATCCAATCCAAGAGATCACAGAAAACAAGCATCCAACTTCATAGTGAGACCTTGTCAGTGTGACAGTTGTCCAGCTGAAACCACAACAGATTTCAATGCTGAATGGTAATAAAAAACAAGCTCCCCACGGTTATGCGAAGAACCATCACAGTTTGACTTCAATGTAGTGAAACGCCTGCCTCTCTCTGTACCACTCTTTCATAGTCCAACAATTTTGTAAATGTGTGAACAGCACTAACTGTGCAGAAAGTGAAGAAGCACACAATCATTGAGTATACCGGTAAGTCCATCACGATCACTATCCGCTGAATACACAAACACCAGTAAATGAGGACAAATTAATAATTGCTGGCCACCTCAAAGCAACAGCAACAATAAGAAAGTGCCAACGATCCCAGCTTTGAGAACAGAAATAACAGCCCGTGTCCATGACAACCTGGCAATTATCGCCGATCCTCTTGTGCAAATAATGACGGCACTCCAGAGACTCCTCCCGTGTTCAGCTTATCTGCTTCCAAATGACCACACGCTACAACTTCATTTCATGCAGCTAAAGCCCTGAGTCCCTGACCTAACTGAACTCAAATCAAATCTTTAAATTCCAGTATAAAAATAAAAATTCCAGTCCACAAGGCGCAAGGCCAAAAACGCACCAAGGAAATACTGTAAAACAGCATTTCAGCAGAGCAATCCTTTTTTTTGATGTGTGGTGAAAAATGTATCTAAATAAAGTTTGACTAAAGGTCATTATTACATCAGGTGAAAAGTTAACTTGATAAAAATAGTTCAGAAAAGGGAAATGGAAACAAAAGCAGTACCTCGGCCGGACGGGTCAGCGGCCCAGTCTCTGCTGGGCTCCGGGTGCTGAGCGCTTCTCCTGGCGCTCCTCCTGCTGCTGACGGGGCGGTCCCCCCTGAGGCGGAGGTCCTCCAGCAGGTCGCCCAGGTCCAGCGAGTCTGAGCTCAGCTGCACCGGGGAGCGGCTGGGCTCCCCGTTCTGCTCCCTCTCCCCCCACAGGGCCGAGCTCCTGATGGACTTTCCCGGGTTGCCAAGCAGCTCGGGCATCGCCGAGGGTTTGGGGTTTGGGGGCTGGTCCGAGGAGAGCCAGGGGGGCCTCTCCTTGGCCCCCTCGGCGCCTTCCTGACTCCCAGCGCTCAGGGGCCGCAGCCAGGGCGGCGTTTTGGAGACGGGCTGGCAGGTGGCCGCCCGCCCCATCACGCGCTCCGGCCGCTTGTCCAGCGGGGGCTCTCCGTCCGGGGAGGTCCTCCCGGCCAGTGGGGGCGGCGGAGAGGGGTCCTCCTCTGGACCGGCTGGCCCCTCGCTCATGTCCTCCGCCTGCTGGGTGTGGCTGCTGCCGCTGCTCTCCTGGCTGCCGCTGTCATGGTCGGAGGGGAGGTCCTCGGCCGCGCCCAGGCTGTGGCCCGAAGAGGCGGGGCTGGGAGACACGGGCTCCTGGGCCAGGGCTTGCAGGTCGATGGTGGTGCTGTAGTCAAACACCTGGTTCCCGCAGCCCCTCTCCAGCTCTCCTTCAAACACCAACGTGCTGTTCAGGTACAGCCTCACGTGCCGGGCGCCGATATCCAGATCCTTAAAGAGACAGCGCGGCAATTTCAGCACTCCCTTCAGAATACAGACAAACACACAACTTAAACCAAGCCGGTCGGCCTCGATACAGACAAACTCCCAGAGCAGCACTGCTAAACGAACGCCGGAGAAGAGCGAAGCCGCATGCAGTGGGAGAGCAAACACAGGTTTGAGTCTTGTTTACACAAGACTCTCCTACTCTACAATAGAGCATCCTGCCTGACAACCTGCCGGCTGTCTCAATGTTGTGTGCCGCACGGCACAGCAGGGGACCTGGAACCTTCCCTCACTTATCGCACACACTGAGAGAGGTGAGAATCTCCACACCAGCCCAAACACGTGGGACGGTGCCGGTTCTCGGACACTCCACAGTAACGAATAACGAATATGAAACACAACCAGGAGGATGAGACCGCTGATCCAGCTCTAATCCCACAGCGCTAATCTCCCTCTGCCCCATATTCAGCAGGACAACACTGAAAAATCCTTCAGGCAGCACCCCCATCCACGCCTCATCAACTCCTACCTCTGTACTCCTGTACCGTACCTCTTTTTTAAAAAGAGCCCAAGGAGTAACAGCCTTGCAGAACATCAGATATTGGAGGGTGTTCTCAGGCCTCTTTTCTGTCGATGTGGATTACTGCACGTTACGCAGCCTGTGCTGAAGACTTGAGCATGCATATGCAAGATAAGCATCCATTTCTATGCTGAGACTTGTGAGATAAACAGCTTCCCAACACTATGTTCTAGATAAGACAGAGACACCACCCAGCGTCTTCCTACTGTCTGGCAGCTGAAATTAGGTGGGGTTGAAGTTGGGCAGTACGTGACTGGCAGACCCTCCCAGCGCAGTAGGGTTGTGGATGACAGCAGTGTTGATGGGGCAGTAGGAAGCAGTCTTCTCAATCTGGCCCCATCAGTGAAAACGCATTAGATATCCTTCCCCTCCTGGGCACTACAGTTTGATAGTAAATGATATTTCTTGCCCTCTCCCTTAACCATCTTCTATATAGTTGAAATACAATGTTTTGCAGCATGTTCTAAATATACCGACTTTATGGAAAAATATAATAAGAAATACTGAATTGCTGATTATTTCACCGATAAATGATTGTCATTTGACACTTTGATGTGACAGATACACTTTGAATGATCACATTCAAATTCAAATGGTAAGATGAAAAAACACAGGGCCAGGTTACTTGAAATAATTTAGGAAACGTTGGATAGCAGAATAGCTTTGGAATACAGCTTGTTTAATTTGAGTGAACCAATATTGTTTATTGTAACTTGGCCTAATTTTGATATCAGTACTTTTAATGGCATACTTCGATTTTACAAGTTTTAATGACTTAAACACAGTGCTTTGTATGTGTGAGTAACTTGGCTTTTTTTGTACGTTGAAAATGTGTTTTCATCAGACATCATTTCTTTTTGTACTGTGTTTGTTATAAGTAAGTGATAATAGTAATGCAATTGCAGACAATGAGAGACATGCATACACATAAATGCATGCAAACACACATACATTCTAGCTGAAACACACAGGCATGTCATTTTTCCTTTACCATGAGTGACAAACAAAGGTGTCATATTTTTAAATGAAAGTGTTTTTAATGGGCGTATTGTATATGACAGATCTGCAAATTGTTTGTATGGTGGTAGAGGATATATAGGGCTATCGAATACCAATTTAGAAATGTGGCAATGCAGGGTAGGTACAGTGAATGTGACCGTTTTGACTTGAACATTGATATACCTGCCGTGAAGAAGTCATCAGCTTGTTCCAGTTTCTAAACGACCAGTAACGTTACCTACAGTACCAGACAGAAGTGCAACGCAGATTTTGATGCTTAATTTCAGAGCCGTCTGCACTAACGTTATACATTTGGTCTGTCATCTCGTTAGCAAGGTAGCTAAAATTAAACTCTGTCGAAATGCCAAAAGCGGAACTGTCTTAAGTGTGGGTTTATTTGGATTTCAACAATAGAAATGAGTTTCCCCGCAAATATTATACAAATGCAAAAGCAATATTTTAAATGTTTTATTTTTAGTTAGCCAGAAAGCCATTGTAATTAGTTAGAAGTTTGTTTCAGTCCAAGCCTGTCACTTATCCAAAAGTCCCACTGGCAAATGCAAATGTCTTCTATATATGTCTATTTTGTGTGTGTATCCAATGTATTTATTGGCTGATGTACCTAAATATCCAATCGGAAGATGTATTCTTTGTGGGTGTGGAGCATTTTTGATGATGTAATCATCAGGAGAAAAAAGAGGAAAAATGCGAAATCCCCCAAGTTTGGGGCATTATAGTGTGGACATATGAAGTAGTTTGTGAATTTGTGTTGAAATGGGGTCAGAAGGTACAGAAGTAAATCTTTTTAAGGACTGCTATACAGTCAAATTATCAGTTTTTCTACAATCGTTTCATCAAGAACAGAACTGGCTGGACTTGTCATAAGAACTCAAACCCTGTCAGGCACACAGATCTTACATTGAGGCTCCGGTTGTAGTTCCAGATCTTGATCCTGGAGATGCCGAAGTCAGGAGAGCGCTCGGGGTTGCGGACGATGAAGTAGAGCTGGACGGGCGGGTGGAATGGGCAGGTCCACATGTGCCTCTCTTTTGTGGTCTTTCAGTTCCAATCAGGGAGAGAAAGTGCAGCATTAAACAAGCACAGCGCAGACTGAGCTGTCAGCGTGTTTTGATTCGGGCCTGACCCTCGCTGAAAAATGACAGCGCAAGGCCCAAACCACGCATAATCAAATCAGACTCGCTCCAACCACATTACCCAGAAGTAACGGCACTCTATTTTGGGCTTTTGATTGACAGATGGGGTAAATTGGTTCGATTCACCTTGGTTGGTGGATAATAGGCAGGGAAAAAACAAGCACAGACAAACAGCTGGGCCTTGTATTCAGAACTGCAGGCACTGAAGAAAACCACAGCATAATTAAGCTGCACTGGATCCAGAAACAGTCCAATCTCCATACATGTATGTACGGAGGACCTGAACTTAACCAGAGGGTCTCTCAAAGAGCTGCAGAGACTCACTTTGGCTTTCCCGTTGACCAACGCCCCCAGGTTCCCCGGATGGTCAGTGTTCCGGATGTCCAGGTCGTGGGGGGACACGTAGAGCTTGCGGTTCCTCCGGCAGAAGAACTGCACCTCCGTCAGCCCCACCAGACTGCTGCTCCCCCAGTTGGACAGGATTTCCATGGTGACGTAGAGAGCTGCCGTCACCTCTGCAGACGCCCGCGACCTCTGTTGGGACAACAGAACCGCCATTCTTCTCCGCGCCATCGCCCACTATGCATCCCGCTGGGCCCGGCGGCTCCTGGAAAACGCTAATTCATTCAGACGTTTGCAGCCAGCGTGACTCTCACTTGAATGCTTGTCTTGCAAAACAAGAAAAGATGTCAGCTCTGAAACTTCTCTGCTCCCACACATGCATTACTATGAATGGAAATCAGTCTTCCTTTCCACTGCTGAACTGAGAGACTGGCTTTAGACACATCTTGGAATATAGATGGACAGTACTGCTAAGTTTATCCAGGGCATACCATATAATTTGACTGAAACATAGTACTCACTGAAATACCCTCTGCATTTAATTTCCCTGAATCCTTGACTGATAAATCTGTCTCTGCATATCTTACGTGAAACCCAATCTCTGGCCACCTTAAATTAAACCCTATCTCTGTATCTTAAATGAAGTTCTGTCTCTGCGTATTTTAAACAAAACCCTGACTCTATGCATCTTAAATGGAACTCTGTCTCTACGTATTGTAAATAAAACCATGTCTCCCTGCATTTTCACTGAAACCTGGAGGGTGTTTCACGAATCAGGATCACAGAGCAGGCTGGATGACTGCACCGAGTAAAACCTGGAACCCTCCCAAATCTAGAACATGAACTGTAAAAAAAAGCAAAAGGTTTTTACTCAAGACAGCTTTCCAGTTAACTCAGTAATCCTGCTTTGTGAAATGATCCCCTGGTCTCTTAGTACTGTTACTCAAATTTAGATGCTTCCTTATTCTCTGACTGGTCCTTTAGTGTGAATATGAAATACACTCACTGCTGGTTTTCCGCTGCTGGTCTTGGATATCTCAGGGAAATCCACATTAGTGTCAGCTTCAATTTTTTCCAGTGCCTTCAGAAGTTTCTTCTGCTGGCTAGGATAAGAAAGGAAATGATGGATATGAAAATGGATATAAAAGCATTCACATCTCATAAACTCAAAACTGGTTACCTGAGAGTGACTCACTTGAATGACTTGTACATAACACAGAAAAATGATTCATTGCAAGCTTCAGGTCCATCGCACAGAATACAGATGGAATTTACTCAACAAAGTAGGGCTGGGTAATATGCCACAACGATAATTATCAAATGCAGTAACAGTTTTTGCCACCATATGGTGTATTACCTTTCTCTTCGTATTCTTCTGTTTAATTACAATGAAGCGGTAGTAAACAACCAAACTAATGAGGCCGCATGAAAAGCTTCCGGAGAAAAAAAAATGTAAGCACTTTTATTGACTTGGTGTTGATAAGACAGCCAATAAACAGCAAGGTTGTACAGCTTCCATGCGATCATGTGATGTGTTTTTGTAAATCACATGGAAGCTGCGAAGCCTTGCCGCTGGTTGGTTGTCTTATAGCAGTGGTTCTCAACTCGGGCCAGAAAGGGCCGGTGTGGGTGCAGGCTTTTGTTCCAACCAAGCAGTTACACACCTGATTCTACTAATCAAGGTCCTTAGTAAAGACTCCAAAGGTTGATTAGTAGAATCAGGTGTGTAACTGCTTGGTTGGAACAAAAGCCTGCACCCACACCGGCCCTTTCTGGCCCGAGTTGAGAACCACTGTCTTATAGTCACCCAATGGATAGACATTTTTGCGGAAGCAATTCACACTGCCTCAGAAAAGTGGTTGTTTACTATGCGTCAGGCATAATTGAAGAGAAAAAGGAAGGTAATATGCTACATGATGACGGCCGTTATTGCATTCAATAATTATCGTTGTGATATATTGCCCAGCCCTACAACAAAGCAGATTTCAGAACAATGTCTAAAGGTAATTGGCAAAGGCAGAACATCTAGAGTTCATACGAGTAGATAGGGAGGGGGGAGGGAGTCAGGGATTGGTTCTGGGGTTCTGGTGTTGGGGGCTGGTTCTGGATGTACCTTGGCTCCATGAGGGTGATTCTCTGCATGGCCTTGGTCACCCCACTTTCTCCAAAAGCCTCAAAGCCATTATTTAAGTCTCTCATCTGAGGTGTAACGAGACAGACCAAGAGGAGTGTGAAATATAACAAGTCAGAAAGGGAGTGTGAGTCAGCACTGTACAGAGTCCTTATTGATACTGCCATACGTAGGTGTGATATTCACAGCAAGAAATGCAATCGCAGGTACATACCCACAATAGTAAATGACAGGAGACACAGTTCTATGAAGATTATTGCTTACCGGCCTGAGTCGCGAGGCCCTATGTGCGGGCTGCAAGGGGCTGTTCTCTCTCTGTAGGGCCTCGAAAACCTGGCCAGCAGTGTCCTCAGGATCCCGCTCCTCTAGCACTGATTTCCGGGCTGCAGACAGGGGGCGCTCCACTCGACTCCATGGCCCTGAGGTGAAAACAAAGAGAAAATCCATTAAACCGATTTCAGCTCTGTATTCTAATGTCACATTCAGCTGTGATGTGAGATTCTGGACACAGATAAAATAACAAGAGTATTTTTACATTTTGATTCACAGAAATATTTCCATGTCTGTCCTGAACTGACAACAAGCTACATTATTAAGGGTCTGTGCTCACTTGAAGCATCTCTGCCTTGTGTGGAGGGAGGGCAGTCAGGGGTCTTGTTTTTCACTATGACCGGCTTGGTAGGAATGTAAGACTCCATGTTGTCTTTCCTCTTTGCTGATAGCGTGCGCTCTTTCCTTCCACCTACAGATGAGATAGATCCACAGTAGACAGACAGCCATTAAGTATGCAAGATAAACAATTCACAGATTTCACAGATCTCAGTTACAGGCTTCCAGAGTAGCAACTTGTAACTTTGGTAAATGCCACTGCACAACAGACACAGAGCTACATGTTTTCCTCAAAGCTGATACAACAGAAGAGCGGCTCGGGCTACCACTGTGGGCGGGGCCGAAGTCCAGCACGATGAGGTCTCCAGGATCGAGGCGGTGGCTGGGCGTGCTGCTGGGCTGCAGGTTGAAGGCAGGGCCCTTGGCTGGCAGGCCGAGCTCCTCCAAGCTCTCCGCGCTCTCTTCCCTCTCTATCTGCTCCTCCACCCACTCCTCCTCCGACTCCTCCCCCGCGGAGTCCCGGCCGCAGCGCCTCACGCCCACGCTCACGCTCGCCTCCAGGCTCCGCCGCAGCACCTGAGGACGGGCGAAGCAAGCTGGCGTCAGAGCCCGGCCTCGGCGACGATGGCGGACGACGCGACACTGCCGTCGGCGCGGCCACCGACCTTGACCTCGTCCATGCTGAGGAGGACTCGCTCGCTGCGTTCCGACTCGCGGGGGCCGCAGGGGGCCCTGGGGCCGGCGCGGGCGTCCCTGCGCGGGGACTGAGCAGCGGGCTGCTGAGAGGGAGGACACACAGGGAGACGCGGGCTTACACACCTGCCCCAGCAGCACAGCCCCGGGGCCCGGCAAGCACACACACCCCCTACCTCCATGCTCACGCTCTCATAGGGCTCGAAATCTTCCGAGTACAGGTGCTCCGGGTGAAGCCGCAGGACAGGCCCGTTCTCCGCCTTAATGTGGACCGAGCTCTGCAAGGAGGAAGGACCAGATCCAGAAATAGGTCACTGCGGCTCAGCCTACTGAGGCGTCCCTACAAAACTCACAAGTGCTGCTGGGATGCTTTCCCACACACTCCTTTCATCCACTCAGCTGACTGACACAAAAACATAATAAACAATACCGACATGAAATAAAATGCAACAACAAAAACAGAGGAATATCTAGTGTCCCCTTCAACTCCTCCTTGTGGAAATTTTCAGTCTAGTCTACTTCAACCCTCTCAGACTCCGGAGCTATTATGGGGACAGCTATCATTTATTAATACGAAGCTTTACAATGTTCTGGCATTCCACTTGACTAGGTACTAGTACTCACTGTTCCCAAGACCACACTCCTGCACAGCATAAGAAGATTAAAGATCTTCCTCCATGTACATGACGTGGGAATGCAATGATTAGCTGAGTTTAGATATATCACTCTGCTTACATGATTCCTATTTATGCTCTGTAAGATCTAAACTTTAATGACAGCCTACCTGAACCCATTCCTTCCTCTGGACTTTCCCCGGAGCAGTCTGACTCCTCTTTTTCTGTCCCTCCTGCAGATCTTCCTGGTCTTCAGCTTGCAAACCGCTCCTCCTAGAAGCATCTAGGAGCAGCCAAGTCGCAAATCACACACATGCGCATCCAGAACGGACACCTATGCGGCACTGCTGAGCGTAGCCAAACTCAGACACCAGCAGCAGTAGCAGCAGCGTGCCAAACAGTTATCATCTACTGAGCCTGAGGCTATCACTTATTCATTTGGCCCGAATATGTTCTTATCCGGGGGACGTGCGAGAACAGACTCAAAGCGAACAGACTCACAGCGAGGGGGCGTGCATTAGAATGTGAACAGGGCTGGGAAGCAGACACTGGCAAAGACTTAGGGAGGAAGAGGGGGATTGTGGGAGAAGGGCTAAGTTCTGCTCACCAGCTGTATGCGGGGCCCGGGCTACAGGTGGAGGCGACATGAGCACCTTCTGCCCCCGTCTCTGGGGCTTCCTGTTGGCCTCAAAGTTGGCCCCATTTACGTAGATGGAGAAGCCCTGCTCTAGACGTTCCAGCTCTATGTCTTTGGGGCTTTTAGCCTTCAGCCGTTTCAAGATCCTGACGGAGAGCGGCAGACACAGGTGACCTTAGTCAGGGGGTGCATTTGCAGCATGGAGATCTTGTCAAATGGCTTCTGACACAAATATTCATTCATCCTATTGAGGCACATTTGACATAAGCGTATTTAAAAAAATCAGGTGCCATGACATACAACCTTACTGACATATAAAACCTCCCCTCTCTGCTTATGGGTATGAGTTGTTAAGGGATGTAAAAGAGAGAATCTGATCTGTGCTCAAGTCAAATTGATTTCAACATGGGTGAGAACCTTCTCAGAGGATGTCACAGTGTTGTACTCAGTTTCCTGGCACTAATCATGGCTTGTTTGTATTACTTATTGACTGACAGTTATCTCCGCCAGTAACCTAAGATGCTTGCGCTAAAACCCAATAGTCACACCTAACCTGTTTTTCTGTTGAAGGGCGATTAAATATTCATCAAGTCTCTCCTCAATATCTGCAGGTGAATGCTTTCTGCCGGGGCTCCCGTAACACTCCTTCAAAAACAACACACTGGAGTCAGACAAATTCCCATTGCAGCCTTTCTTCTGCATGCCACCTCATAGCATGAATCAACAGTGGATGGAGCATGTCTGAAAATAGAATATCATGCAAGTCATATCAAATGTCATATGTCGATACTGAAGCATGTGGACACAGAAGGAGAATAGGTTTGCAGATGTTTCGATGTTCCTCGAAGGAAGATTCCAGGCTACAATACTGTGACATTGTTTTAATTTGCATATCGGTGATACAAAACATATCCCCGGTCCTGTTTTCCAGTTCTCTGTAGTATTTTACTTTTCTCCAGCTAAACTTGAATTCTGCAGATGATGTGACATCATGTGGTGATATTGCCACAGTAGGCTGTACACAGTAGTGCAGCTTAATATGTGAATGTGTCTACAACCTGCTATAGCACCAACTGTAAGCATCAGATATTTGTTTCAGCCCCTTACAGACAACATGTCAGGGGTTTTCCCTTGAATCCCTGCTAATTAACTACAGAGAGAAATCAAACGGCCTGGAATTTTCCTTTAAATGCAATGGACTGAAAGTTTTCAGATGCGGAATTACATTGAAAGTCCGAACAGGCACAGTTAAAATGGAAAAACATGATAACATTATTATAAGGATCAGGAGTGGTGAAGTGGACTTATCTAAACAAGCTTAGAAGCAGAAAGAAATGGCAAACCTACATTTTAATCAAAATTATATGGTATAGAAGTTTCCACAGCCACAGGCCTGTAACTTCAATAGATGGACAATGTGTCTGACTACAATACACTTTCAAGAGTGGGAGAATTCCAAATCTGTCAACTATATAGGCAGTAATTGCAATGCACTCAACTTTAAATGCACCTAATTTGTAATCAGACAAAGCACCAATTGCTTATTGGCTAATTAAGCATTTAACATTACAGAATGTCCACGGTTGTGTATAAAAATGCTGGGCAGACCCAGGTGCCCATTATTTTAGCTGCCATTGCTAGAAGAGATGTCATGACTTTGGTATAAGGGGAGCTGTTGGGCTACGCTCAGAATGAGCTTTACTAATGAATACTGCTCAACAGAAATCTGGCCAAGCCATGACGAATAATGTTACATGCAGAAAGAACAATAAATCAAAGGGCCTCTTACACTCTCTCTGATAGTCAACTACAGCATCTGCAAGAGACAGACAAGGATAGGAGGCAAAGAAGCAGAACAGGAAAAAATGATGCAGGCTTTGATCGATAGAAAACGGAAAAGGAAAGAATGGGAGGCAGGCACGCGTCTGGCTGTGGTTAACGTAACGTTACCCGTTATATTTCACTTTGCCAATCAGTATAAGAACTGTAACATACCGTATAGCTACTAGCTCTTCGTCCATTCTAACGTCAATGTGAAAAGTGACTGACACCCGTTGAATACACCAATTTCAGTATGTATTTAGGATTACGCGCGTTATTCATTCTAACTGTTGGTCTGATTTGATTTGAGATAGCTAGCGTTACGAGAAATACTTAAACCTGCAACTGAAGAAGCCAGAGGCAAGTTATGTCGTTGGCTAACAACATAGTAAACGTTTTGACCATTATCGGACTAATTTTAGCTAACCACGTAACGTTAGCCCCCAAAGTCATTTCTGTGTCTTTCGCAAAAGACAATTGGATTTTGACGTCAATTCACTTCAAAATACTTGCTATGCATTTTGACAATAGAGATTAGTCCAGTCGATCTTAAATTTAATTTTAAAAACTGTACTACAATTAACGTCAGGCCTACCTCTTTATCCGTGGTTGCAGGGACGTACGTTTTGGATCCCCCTGTTTTTGAAAGTGAGGAAGCCAGTTAGGAAGGTAAAAAAATGATTATTTAAGCTGTAAGTTAGCTAGCTAGCCACATCATTAACGTTGATATACATCTTGCACGCAAAAGCTTGCCAAGTCAACTCATTTCTGAAGTGAAGGAAACCATTCAGATTTGATAGTTCTTTCCCTTTAACTTTCTTTCAGGAAAAAATTGCATTTTGGAAAATTTGTGCAGTCCGACTACAACAGCCAAGGTAAACTGACGAACAGATGTGCACGCAGTTTCGGAGGTTGGTCCCTCCCGCTGAGACACATTCTTACCGCATTGGCAGGGAAGTCCACACCGTGGCTAAAAATAAGGCCTTGCTAACTTTCGGAGCTTGTGTCTGTGTTAGCTAGTTAGTGATAAACTGTCCATCGATTATTGTCGCGAGTCTCTACATCGAAATTTCACACCAGCTACGAGCGATGTTAACGCCGGTAAGCAGTTAATGATCACACAACGTTGCAAAAAATATGCTCAATTTTAGGATAGTTATCTGATACTAGCTAGCTGACGTTAGTCTTGTTAGTAATAGCAAGCTATCCAGCTAGCTCATCAAAACTGTCAAATTAGCTAATTCACTTTCATTTATGGCTTACAAGCCAGCAGTGGCAATTTAAGGGCTTCCGACTTGAAAGTTAACGCTAACTTACAGTCCATGTCATCTCTTTGACTGCATTCTTTCTCGTTATTCAGAAATGTTCAAAAATACTCATGTGTCCTCGGTGTGTTGATACAGTTTGTGCTGGTTACCAGGAGAACCCTGGCCAATAGCAAAAGCTCCCGAAAGCCGTGGACACGCCCCTCCTGGTTCGTACTTCAGCATCCTTTGTGTACAAACTCGCTCAGGGACATGCAGTACGTTTACATACACTGAGTGATGTTGACAGCCATTAGCTGATGACAGAGCATCACTACTATGCCTTAATGCATTTACATGCTTACAACCTAAATATAAGGAAAACATGGGATGTACACGTACATTCTCCTCTTCAGACAAAACTATTTTATTTAAGACCAAAGAGGCGAGAGACTTTGCATAATAAAATTTTGCTGGTGAATTTAAAACGAAATAACATGTGCATTAGAAACAAAGAAGGTTTTTCTGTACTTTTTTGTATTTTTGTTCCTGTTTCGGAAGTATGTTTGCAGTTCCACGACATGCCATTAGAGGTCAGAGCTGATAGTACATTATTAACACCAGTATGGTAATTGTATTTTGCTTGGCCCTTGCCTATGGGACAATATACAATGCATACATTTGTATTATCTATACAAAGATAAAACATGGATACATTAACATTATTTGTAGCAAAGCTCTGGACTCCTAGGACTATTCTCAGAGGTCATTTGATGCCGAGCTATACCAACCATTTATAAAGTCAACTTTGTAAGCGCTATTTTCTTGTCTTCAACTGAACACATTTTGACCTACCGACCTGTTAAATCTCTTCAATGAATACAGTAAAAACTTCAACTAAATATCCATGTTCAGATAAAATTCAAAGAAGTGTCACATAACAAATGTTCAAGAAAAATTCAAGCCAAGCAGCAGCATTGCGTCCCGCAGTGTTGAACTTCAATTAAATAAATGGGAAGACTTTCTAAAACACATTTTGTGTTTATTAAATCAAGGATGAACAGGAGTGACATATTTACTCGGAAAACAAAGGCATTTACGGGGGACAACATTATTCTTTAGATAAATTTGACTACCAGCAACAAGTTCTGTAGGGTCATCTTGAAAGGCTTACAGCAAGCTAGCTAATCATTTTCAAGCCTACTTTCACCCAGAACACTTTGGCTACATCTAACCCTGGGTGGGCAAAACACCCAGACCAAGTCCCCTCTTATTTAGGCCATACTCTGGTGCGGGTGGAGAAGGTAGAAGCATCCACGCTTGGAGCTCAGGTGCAGTTGGGAGCCGTGCAGGTGGGAACAACAGTTTAGTCGGAGCACATTCTGCCTGCAAGCCTGAGATACAGAACTCTGGCAGAGACCAGAGGATTAGAATACAGCACATTTACCATAACTCTTACATCTCACCCTCTGAACAGCAAGGGGCACATCTACCCAATTAAATTACAAACAGATTCAATCAGGTCGTTAAGGACGTGGGTGGAATGAGAATTGGACACTTGTAGTTGTAAGTCCTTTTCCCATATTATAGGGTCCACTTTGACAGCATCATTCCCCTGTTATTTTGTTGGTTTAACATAAGAGGCCATTGGCTATTGGTGTAGTGGGAAGTAAACTAAGGGTGATCTCTGTGTATCCCTGGTGTATCAATGCAGCAAATATCTCAACAGTCTGTCAAGCTGTAACAACAACAGACAGTAGCAAAATAAATATCCATCCATAAATAAAATTATTTAATGGTCCACTTTCAGTTATTCAAGGAACAGCACTGAATGAATAACACTGTCATGAATCACTGCATTGTATATTAAGCAGTAATTATGGAAATGAAATTTGCTTTTAATGCAAATAGCACTATTCCCAGTTAAAAGCTCCTGTTAAAAATTATTTTGTTGTGGCACTACTGCAATCCATGAAACTAAAACTTGAACTTAATTCACATGAAAGTGGCAAATGAAATCATGCGAAGAGAGAGAGAAAGAGGAGGATGCGTGTGGATATGGAGAAATGAGGCAATCCGGTTCCCTGCAGCTTCAGTGACTAGCGGCAGGGATATGCGAAAGGAGCCTGTGGACAAAGTGAAATTTGTAGGGGGATTGGTGGGGGGTTGGATTATTTATTGTTTAAAAAGCAAATGCATGTCTGATTGCCAGAATTAAACTTTTAAAAACCCAATAATTTAAATAAAAACAATATAGTATTTCAGAGCCCTTTCATAAAACAAGGCAAATAGGACAGGGTGCTGGAGAGATTACACACACGCACACGCACACACACACATGATTGTGCACACATGTGCACGCACACAAACACACACACGCATCCATCCCAACCCATTATTTTAAAAAATGAAAGAAAAACACAAAACCCCAATCATAATAATGCTAACAATAACAATATTGATTTTCACCCAATGTTTCACAGATGGAGAATCTACTTCTTGTGTTCCTCCATTTACACCCTGCCCCCAGCCGATTAGTCAGTGGTCACTCTTGTTTGGTGACCCCCCCGTCGTCTACAGTGTCTGTGCTGGGGGACCAGGTACACCTCCTCTCCTCCTCCCACTTTTTCCTGCGCTCCACCTCCCACTCCACGAAGGTGTCGAAGAGGCTGGGCCAGGCCTCGTCCTCGCTGTAGTTGCTGAGGTCGGGCCCGATCACCTGAGTGAAATTGAGGAACATGTTCCACGTGTCCCGCGAGATGCCCTTCACCCCGGGCGGGTTCTCCGTCAGGAAGTCCAGCCAGCACTCCAGGATTGGGGGCATGTCCTGGGTGAAGACCAGGCGCCACAGCGCGATGGCGATGTCCCTGTGCAGCGACCGCTGGCCCTCCTCCGAGTCCAGCCCGAACTGGAAGGTGAAGCGGTACAGGTCCTTGAACTTGTCTTCCGCCTGGGCCTCCAGCAGCATGCAGGGGAACCGAGCGCAGATGCCCTCCAGGCTGTCCGCCTTGATGGCTTTGCAGCCCTCCACAAACTCCTTCCTGCAGAGAAGGGGAGGGAGAAATAAAGGGCCTTCAAGATCCTCCACTCACGTGTGCCACTGCTGTAAAGTGGCTGGGGATAGTTTTCACGGCTGCAACAGCATGGAGAGGCCGTTCACTTTCAATTCAGTTCAATTCAATTTGCATAATGCTTTTTACAGAAGCTGCCACAAAGATGATTTACAAGAAAACCAGAAAATGGGGAAACACCAGGACTGAACCCTCAAAAAAGCTAAACTCAGTGGGAACTCAGTTCCAGTCATCAGTTGAAATTTAACTTCACGCCGACACCCGCACATAGATTCATCTTCCACTGACAACAATGAGGCCAACTGCACTTACGTACCATGCACCTGCAGATAAGGAAACCAAGGACGCAGCTATTGCATGTTTCAGCTGACAAACTCCCGCAGTTAGATCAGCAACAGAAACATGCCAATTTCAGGCAATAAGGCAGAAAGAAAAAAAGTGTCTGCAAAGGCTGTCACCACCACATCCTGTTGTTAAAGATTCTCTGTGGTGAAGATGGTAAATGGTAAATGGTAAATGAAGATCCTTCATGCTGACATTCACAACAGAAATAAATGATTTTGCTCCTCAAACAGTTATGAGACCTGCAAATGGATGACATCCAGAGCACACAGGCATCGTGTGAGATCATATACCCTCATTTCCACTCATGAGCTGGAATCAGGCTTGCACCTGCCGATCCTAACTGATCAGGTACCGATTGCCTTTTCCATTGCACGTTTTAACACAGCTGTGGTCACAGATTGGAATGACTGTCTGGACGTCATCTCCTCAGCATTTACTACTGTTCATGACAGCAAAACAATGTCTCTGGGTTTCTAACTCTGCCCACAGCTTGCTATAATTTATGCCAGTGCCCACACAGTACAAGTAAAAAGATGATCTAAAACCATCTGGAGCCAAAATGAAATGATTTATCCAGCTGTGCACTACAAAATGGGTATTTATGTAGTTTCTGCTATGCTTTTCAAATACAGATATTATGTACCTGCCCGGTTTTTCAAAACATACATTTCAAGAGTAAGCTACATGAATACATAAATATTATGTTTGGTGAAACACGCCAAAACAAGATGGAAAATACAGTTATAACCCACCAGGAGATCCCTGGAGACACAGCACCACAGTGCCATCAGTGAGATTACCTCCAGTACTCTACAGCCCCTCCAAAGCCAGCATTCTGACCCTGTGGCTGTCTCAGCCCATCCTTAGTTTATTCTACCACGGCACAGAGTGGACAAACAGAACCTTGTCTCCTTCACACCGAAGAAGCATACACTGGCCCACTGCACTGTTACATCTGTAAAAATCCATTACTTAATAAATGCTAAAGTCCTCACCTCAACTTGCGCACAATTAGTAAAAAGAGAGAGAAAGAAGTGCAATGGTGCAAAGGTATAAATTAGCAAGAGATAAATTCTACATAAATGTTGCAGAATTGCTTTACTTCATTGAAGTACTGTTTTAAGGTACAAATGTGGAGCAAATGTTTGAAACAGCTTGCCAGGTCACGCATTAGAAGCAAAGACCAAAAGAGTTTCAAGCCCAGACTTGATACAGTCTAGTGCTAGCTACACTCTTTAGTTTTTATGTAAATGGTAAGCTGTATGTACTCTCTAGTCTGAAGTTAAATGGCCAGGGTAGTTGGCTGAATAGACTGGGTCTCTTCTCCTCATAATGTGTTGTTATTTGTTATTATCTCAAATTCCTCCATACATGTTCCAAAATTTCTAAATGTTCCAATGCAGTATTTTCAAAGTTATTCATAAACACTTTTACACTAAAGCCTAATATACAAGAAAACATTTTAATCATTGTACACCCTACACTCAATAAGATCAGCATTAGGTTCTCTTATTCCTAAAAGAGGATGAGCCACAAAACAGCCATTTCATTGCCCAGAACACATTTTAAGATCACAATTAGTGAAGGCGTCTTCATGATTATGTGGGAGAGAACATTCACACAGTATATCTGTGCATGTGTGAAATGAAAAATGACATCAAGTGTAAATGCGGTTCAAAGCAAACAATGCTGTGATAGGACCACGCTTGAGAATCTGCAGTATATATTTAATTGCTCTGCCCTCGCCATGGCAACGGGCAGCAGGACGCCTCTGGCAAGAAGCGAAAGATCCCTCCCAGTGGGTGGATTTATCGAGTGTAAATATTTCAAACCATTTCGTTAATCAAAGGGCAGTCATGCTAAATGACAGGGACACGGCGATGAGGTCAGATGCCGCCGCCCACAACTTCCACTGGCTCAAACCTCGAATGAAAATCCATTTAAGAGCCGGACGCTCCCGTTTCAATTACACCGAAGAAAACCGCAAAGTGAAAATAATCAATAGTCCCCGTTCGTCGGTTGCTTTAAAAGGAATTTAACCTGGCGCGATACCTATCCTGCCAAACATACACCTAAAATGAAGCCTCGGGCCCTAATGGATCGCACCGCGCGAAGAACGCAAGTGTCTGACCCACTTCCAGCGCTGCGTCCCTGTCAGTCAGTGGAGGTGAGCGGGGGCTCGTGTAAGCCGAGCCCTATCAGGGGCTGGGAGCGCGAGCCGCGACCGGGGAGATTAGGGAGAACAATGCTGAAATCCATCTGCTGCTGCGAATCAAACAGCCTGTCCCACCTCCTCCGGCCCGCTGCTGCACCTTCAGCGCTGCCGTCGCCCCAGGCTTCACAAACACCTCGCGCGGCTCCGCAGCGACGGCAGGAAACGGAGGACGGGGACGCCAGCTCGACTGGGCTAAACGCGACGCCGAGGAGCCCACCATCTCCGTGACAATAACACCTGGATAACCATCGGTGTTAAAAGCCACCGGAGACTTATGCGGCCCATGCAGTGTGATGATAAGGTGATGCAAGAACACACTGGTGGTTTGCCTGTTGGCGCATGTACTGCAGTTTATGCTCATCTGGCATTTCCTGATTCTCAGCAAACACAGGCCATAAATATATTGCTCCAATGTATCCAAGAAACCCCAGCCAACATCTCTATTGACAAGAAGGGATCATTCAGTACTTTGGTGGCCAATGCGCTCAATAGAATGGATCTTTCTGTAGTAGGGTTTAACGAGCAGAAGAGGTTGCATTACAAGAAAATAACATTGTTACATTCTGCATTCTCTAATTGCCTAATTTCACAATAATGCAATGATCTAGTAATGAGAGAGTTGGTCATTCGGTTCAGTTGATTGCTTCCTTTTATGTAAGTGACAAAATACATAGTTATTTTCAATACAGCTTACTTTGTTTAAAAAACCTGAATGGAGCAAACGGTAAACATGTTAACACATGTCAACACAACGCATGTTAACACATGTTAAAAAAGCTGGATTGATCGTTATGAGGCGCTTATTCTTTGGAGAAATTAACAGTTTTTTTTAACTGATTATAGTTATATACCTATTACCCAGATATAGTGGTTTTGAGTAAACTTGAATGAAATGGCAGCTAGACTTCTCACGTTTATCCTGAGGAACACTTTTAAATTTTGTATTATTTCTCGGGTATTGTTTTTAATATTTGGTCAATGCCCAACAGCTTTATTTTTAACAATTAGAGGAACTGGTCGATTTCCAATTTCCAGGTGACGACTATCAGCACTCATATAAAAGATGGACCTCTGCATTGTATGTGCCTTGGAAAGGGCTATGGGCTATAATGTCAACTTAATAAAAGAAGAAATCATAAAAATGTTTGCAGGAATAAGGTTTTTATTATTAAGTTTAGTATATAATTATTATTATTCTTACCACTTCTTGCGTAGCAAATTTTGAGGGATTTTATTCCTAGCACATGAGAAAACCCTAAACAGTGTGCACACTGACCTTTCTAATGAAACTGAAATGAACCGTAAGCTATATTGCTAGGAATATTGAGGATCTATACATTTGAAAATGTTTATTAGATTATGAGAACATAAAGCAGCTAGCCACAAACCCCTTTCTCCAATGAAACACCACAAGACAACAGTATAATTAAGGTGGCTAGCTAGCTAGGTAACATGACGACAGACAGTCATCTCATAGACAAGACACCACACCTTATTACATAAAATATTAAAACCACTTAAAGTATGCGCCCTGAACAAGAGATTCAAATTCAAATGCAGACTGCACCCTATACCAATCTTGTCACAGGTTTCTTGCCTCTTTTCAGAATTTGAAAGTCATTATTTATCCTTGACAAGCTGTATCACCTGCTGTTAACGATACGGTGCACTCAGATAGATATCAGTGATATTTGGAAACTGTTAACAAGTGATGACAGTGGCATTAAGAAATAAGTTGAGATTCAAGATGGG
This sequence comes from Anguilla anguilla, assembly GCF_013347855.1. Classification (NCBI taxonomy): domain Eukaryota; kingdom Metazoa; phylum Chordata; class Actinopteri; order Anguilliformes; family Anguillidae; genus Anguilla; species Anguilla anguilla. Next base: position 42,355,821 of record NC_049202.1, read on the forward strand.
TGTCAATAACTTTAAAGTTTGTTTCAGTTCTAACTGACATATAACCAGCTTCCTCGGACAACATCCCGCACTGCCACACTCTGCAGTGCTAAGCTCTTCCTGTCCCCACCCCAGGTCCCACACCCAACCCCCCCATGTTTTCTCACCTTGTAAACTTACACATGGTGGCAGCCTGGAACTTCCAGGCCAGTAGCAGCACACGGAACTCAGCGGGGTCCACGCACAGGTCGTTACAGAAGCGCTCCATGCCCTCTTCCAAAATGGCGTCGTCCTGCTCGTCCTTGTAGTGGCTGAAGAGCTCCTCGATGCGCAGCAACGAGAAGTCCTCGCCGTTGGCCGACAGGTCGTCCTTGAGGGGGTCTCCCGAAAGCGCCGGGATCACCGGCGTCTCCGCGATCACCTCCATGGTCTTGGTCCCGTTGGCCAGCAGGTCCCCAGTGGACTTCCCGCACACCGGGCCCGGCTCCGCCTCCTTACAGCCTCCGCCTCCGCCCTTCTTGTGATGGGACTTGCTCCCCGGATCCTTGTCTCCACTCTTGCTGCCTAGCGAGGACGATGGGTTCTTGCACTTGGTGACGCACTGGCCCATGTCTCTCTCGGCCCCAACCGTCCTCCTCCCCTCCCCCGCTCTGTGCTTCAGGCCTGGCTGGCTCCGCCTCCACGCCCAGCCACGCCCCTCAACATGCCATCATATCCTGCAGGGGAAGACAGGGTAGATACAGAGTCCACTGGTGACCTCCAGACCAAATTGGTAAAACGGTCTCCATTCTTCATACAACCATAAAGGCATTGATCACTGATAAAATATTAACTATTCACTTTTGTCAGCACATAATGCTCAATTCTACACCAATATATACAGCACAAGTTATTAGACTGCACCTTTACATACGGAAACCATCAGTGTTTTGACCAAGAACGCAGACACGTCCAATCAGAGTAGCCCAATGAGACTTGGGGGTGTCTCCAACATTCTTCAGGTATTCTGAAGCTATGCTTGTGATCGATGCAACTGTGTGAACTTCCATGCAGGCTATGTTTCGGGGATTTTTTCGGCAGCACGATTTCCTCGTGACAACATGTCTGGCAAATTGGTCCCTTTTACACTGACGTAATCTACCCGCATTAAGCGGGTGGTCGGGTGCTAGTTTCAGAGCCTGTAATACATTTCCTGGAAGAATTCCAATGTAGTGATTTATCAAAAGGAAAAATATAACCACAGTAAACAGCAACCTTTGAAGTTGGGCAGACTCGGGGAGGATTAATTATCACAGCCACAGGCTTCGGAGGAGTCATGCGGTGCTGGTACTGAACCCTCATTCCCCGTGCCATCATCCAGAGTGTGAGGCACTGACAGGGACCAAGCACAGCACAGCATCTCTCTTTTGGAAATCAGGCTTACAGAGGGGTTGATAAGTCCCCAAGGTGAGGAATTTCTGTAGTGTCCAAAGTTTTTAAAAAATTAAACCTACAAGTCCCCAGAAGCTGAGTATGTGAGTGTGTGTGTGAGTTTCAAATGCAAATGAACAGGTTCACGAATGGTGCTGTGAAAAACAGTTTTTTTTTAAATTTACCTTTCTCTAAAGCTGACTGATATTAACACAGAGATAATGGACTTTGGACTAACAGGAATGGAAGCGTGAGGGCACAGAAAACAGTGATCGAATGATCAGGGTTTAACAGCCGTAATGTCCCCTTGACCTGAGCGCGATGAGCTCCTGTGATACTGCTCTGCCTACACTAACAGAGTCAAAGCTGGACAGGGCTCCAGTCGTACATCGTGTGCCTTGTGATCTATGTGAGGAAGCAACTAGCAACTTGCTGCTGTTTGGGAGAAAAATGGACCATTCAAATTTAACATCTCAAGGAGCACCAGTGGCCTGGAAGATGAATTAAAATATAGCACAGTTACATAAAAAAAAATATATACTGTTTTATGCTTCATGGCACTAAAGCAATAAAAATAGTAACAGCTACGGAAAAGCTAAACGCTTTAAGCAAATGATGTAAAAACAGACAATATACCCAGAGTGAGAGTGAGTTGGGGGGATGATGATGGGGGATGTACTTTTTATAAATATGAGATCGAGCAGCAGTCCCTATACCAATCCCTACGGCACTATGTTCACGTGTGACCCCTCTGTTTATTAGAATTTGCACTTCATGCTGAAGCCACTGTGAGTCCACTCGAATGGGAAAAGCTCATTTCATACCTCTGCAGTTTAGTTTCATTACTTCTCCTCCTATGTTACTTTGTCAAAGATTTTTGAACACCCAAACATATAATATTGTACATGTGATGAGTCAAAACATACAGGCTTCCTAAAAACAGATTTGTCCACCCCTCTGTGGGACAGATGTTGACTATGCCTTAAATGCCAGTTTGGCCTTATAACAAATAACTCATCCCAAGTGATGGATCTCTATATTTTGCATGAGAAGACTATTAAAATTACTACGGAAGTAAACTTACTTAAAAAGTCAGTTATATAAGATCTAGAGGAGAGGTACAATAATCTTAACCAGCTGAAAACATAACTCAAATCAAAGCAAATATGGTAAAACAGAACCCTCACCTTTATAAAATATAATCCAAAAGTCAATCAGTCATTCATTTTATATCTTGCATGCATAATCTGATTAGCCAGATTTGAGTATGATGAGGTTCAGTCACAAAATAATGAATAACCAGTGCCTTTAAACAACACTGCGGTAGGCTATGGAGACACAAATACGTAACAACGGGTAATACTTACAAAAGTGTTTCAGAATGCATCGGTGGTGGGCACAGGAGGAATCATCTTCTCATACTGCAGCATTGAGATTGGGATCCAAAATTCTGAAACACAACCACACAACTTTTGGTTACCATGAGCAGCATATGATACCCCAGCCAGGCCACAGGAGCCTGGACCTGAAGGCTGTAGTTGGATTCTGTGTTTAGACACAGCTGTTGTATCTTCGAGAGCAGAACTTCATTGTGTTGCTGCTGGGGAAATAATTCAATATTAAGAGATACCAGGGATTCATAATATTGAACTTGTTACCCAGAAAAATGAGAAAGTCACCATTACCATGTTAGACATGCAAGAGAGCAGATCTTTAGTAAATTACTTGTCCTTAACAACATAGAAAAATTGACAGCAAAGATGACATTGAACCTGCTGTAGGATATTTCATTGTACAGAGACAAATCTTTCAACAACTCCAGGAACCATGCTACTTTAATAAAAATAAGTCATTTGAAATGGTCCAGTTGTATGAATAAGGATGATACGCTGTTCTAAGAAATACTGAATAAATCAGTTTTCTAGTTATTCAATCATCCGTGGCTCAGTGGGTTTTTTTTATTTACCATTATTCCTGCACCACTTTGAGCACCAGATCAAAATTAATTCCTTGTAAAATGACAGGTAAATTTCAATTCATGTAATTTGCTCAAATTCAAAAAAAGGTGTGAGCTAAAGCAATATTTTGCTTTATTTGTGCATTTTGACTCGGAGATGAGTCATGAGTTAAAAGAAAAGTGCTCAGACAACTGAGAAGAGGCACATCCTCATAAGTAAATACATGCAGCAGAGAAGATGAAACTTGGCTCAACCTTTGTTCAAAAAGTCCCATATGACGGCTAATCTGATGACGGAAACATCACATTTTTCAACTAAAAATGGGACATTATAGTGTGTGAACTGCTCTCGCTAAATATTTGGACGCAGTTGTGCAGTTACTCAATTTGCCTCAATACTTTACGGAGTCAGTGGCTGACATGGCAGCGACTCACAGCTGTTGTGCAATAAGTAGCACAAACTGTGCCTGGTGTTTTTTTTCTCAGTGGATCTACCTGCGAATGTCTGTTCAGCATATAAATTAGGCTGTGCAATGCAACTGCTTTCCCAAACAGCTCGTTTGCTCTGTCGTTTTTATTCTCGATCCCTAATGGTGTCAGCAATGTTGTGACGTGATTGAGTTCACTTCAGGAGAAACACACAGTAAGCAGAGCAAGGGAAATGCTCAATAAGGGACAAAGGTATAGGCCTACATCAGCAGGCAGGGAATAGGGTGGCCACAGTAAATGCCGCTGATCCATCCTTGTAAAGGCTGTTAGATAAATCAGTGGGACAGAAGAGCAATAATGGCCCATGGAATGGCCCACACTATTCCTATTTAAATTAAGAAAATCTGTGCTGTATTTCTTAAGTGCTGTAATGTCTACATGCTGAGAAACAAAAAATATAAAAAATACCAGTGTATAAAAGCTGAGAATCTGTACTTTAACCACATGTGAATTGTTTGAAAGGGGGGAGGGGGTGGGAAGTCTTTGTTCCAATCATTATGGTGCTCATATATATATATATATTTCTTGAGCCTTTCTTAATGTCAACCAATTACCAAATCTCTCCCCAGGCCTGCTGTTGCCATTTCGAATGACAATTGGCCCTCCACTGTAAAATGTAACCTATTTATTCATTCTATTAGCTCTCATAAGAAGTCTGTAAACACAGACAATAATATTCTGCCTTCTTTCAGAGGTGACACAATGTATTGAGTATTAAACCTTTCATGAAAAGCTATTAAAAATGCTATGGCACTGTTGATGAATTTTGCTACAAAAACAAAAACTACTGAATAAAACACATCAAATTAGGGAAATTTGTATGTTTCTGGCCAGGTGAAAATGATGCAAACCCAAGCCAGCAGCTAGAATGAAATTATGAGTAACTGAGGCCAGGACAGTTGTGCGCAGTTGTTTAACATCACTTCACTTCATGTGCATGTAGTCTTTACCCTACACTAGCATATAAGGTAATGTCACTGAATAAAACATATTTAAACAACCATGGAATTATTACTTCTCATTCCTAAAACTAGTTGTTGCCTCTTTGGATGTGTGGAATGGAAAGAGTATTTTCAGATTTGCAGTTATACCTTTGCATGCAAATATATGCACATGGAATCTTATATCAAACTGCACCCATCCCCCACAGCCAAGTAAAGAGATCTTTACAGCTGAGTTAGGCTGGACTGATGACAAATGAACCTGGAGCTACAGTGTTCTGTTTAGTTTCCACATGGCAGCGGCAATTTGTAATCGGCTGAGACCATTTTAAGCATATACAAAACATCAGAACACATGAACAGAGCAAACAGAGGGCTAAACTGAGGGATTTATCAAAACAACTTACCAGGCATTCACTGATCAAGGAAAAACACAGCATAAAAAAAGATCCAAATAAAAACCACATAACATACAGATATTCTATAGTATGGGTCAATGAGAAAACAGCAAACTAGTACTTCTATTGACTGAAACAAACAGTTAAACACAGTACGGCTAATGACTTGATACAACCCCTGCTTACATAACAAAAGAGCATACTATTGGAAAGCACCTTTCACCATTTCAAAATGGGCAAGTTATGACAACGAAAGAAAAACTCATCATTGAAAGGTGAACTCATTGAAAAACTATGTTTTATGACGTGCATCTTGTACATACATGCATGTTTCTGCATTTTCAACCATGTCTACGCCTAGAAGCCAGCACTCCTTCTCCAGTTGATACAGGCTAGTTTACCTGAGCAGGTCTGATTATTTAAACATTCAACTATCTTTCAGAAAAGATTTTTGAGTGTAGTAATGTGTTGTTTGTGCAAGATAACAGTTTTACAAGTAATTAGCACGGAAAATACATTTTTTTGAAAGGGCTTTTATTTCAAAGTGATCAAATGCTGTCAAGCAGTACCACTGCTTATCAGCTGTAAGGAGGAGTTTGTGTTCTAGACTCACAGGTTGTGGTTGAGAAAACTCAATTATAAGCCATTCATAGATATAAAATATTTTGGAAAATGTTTTCCCTTTAAAAGGTTCTTCAATTAGACAGAGGGACAGAGTGGGAGTGTGATTCTGCACTGTAGCACAAAGAGTCAGGACTCCAGACTGGAGGCTGGTCATGGCTCCAGTTTCTATGGTTTTAGCTGGTTTTGTTTCTATGGTTTTAGATGGAATACTCATCCCTACCTTTGTGGGACTGCAGCTGAGCCCTTGAACAGCCTGCCTGACAACCCCAAGGCCTTAATCTGATAATCCTGGCTGACACCACTTGGCCCAGCCCCTCCCTCCCTCCTCCCTCTCTCCACACAGCTGCAGTATGTGCCGTCACTGTATGGCTGGGGCTCACCTCTTTCTGTAGCATTGTCCATGACATGGATAAAGGACCACGGCTCTCAGACATATGCTGGATGTGAATTCAGCAAATTTGTGCTCCAGGTACATTTGCCAGAAAACAATGGGGGGCACCTGAGCATGGTGGATAAGCACGTCGGCGGTTTTTGTTTTCTGCTGTTTAAGCAAATCATGGCCGCTGGCAGTGTGAGCAAATGTAACAGAAGAATATGCCATTACCACACTATATTGGTGCCCTGCTTCAAACTGAAAAAGGCAGGGGTTCAAAATTTATAAATGACAGACACTTCACAACAAAACAGTAGACTAGAAGTGGGGGGTTGGGTTTTTGTTTTTAATCAACTTCTGCATATTTTACACACATCTGTGACATTTCAGGAAAGGTTCAAACCCCTGCACCCTGCCCCCGATTTCCCTATAAAAACCACATTCAGTTGTTTAGCTGAAATTGATTTTCCCTTCAAATGAAACTTTTTTTGCTTTCAAAATAGTCCCCAGGACAGCAAAAACACAAAAATGCATAAAGAACTGTTGCCCAAAAAGTTACCCAGATTTTTAAAGAGAAGCTGCAGAAATCCTACAACCAAACAAGTCTGTTATACGTAAAGCAGCAGGTCCAAGATAGTTGAGACAGTTAGAAGCTGGTTACTTTGAAATGGAAAAATATGCTAAGAATTTGGTTCATCCATGCCCAAAGAAAGACACAAATTAAATATAGCTGCAAGCAGCGATGAGGGGGCCAAGCAGCAAACACATCACCAGTTATTAGCCAAAACACATTTCTACTTATTGCAGCGCCCCCAGTGGTCAAATGACGGAATTTTTTTTGTGCTTCCTCAAAATGGGGTACTGAGTCTATGTACCAAGTTTAGTGTCGATACATCAAAGCGTTGCTGAAATATGAGCTCACTTCCTGTTTGGCGGCTTCGCCGCCATTTTCGATTGACTGTAATGGACGAACGGTTTTGTCTCTGCCTTGGGATCTCCCAAGATGACCACACACTAATTACTTTTTTAAGGCAAACACATCAACAGTTATTGGGCAAAACGTGTTTTTACTTATTGCAGCGCCCCCCAGTGGTCAAATGACTCACGCTCTTTTTTTGCACATCCTCAGGAAGGGGTACTGAGTCTATGTACCAAGTTTGGTGTCGATACATCAAAGTGTTGCTGAAATATGAGCTCACATCCTCTTTGGCGACTTCGCCGCCGATTTCGATTGGCTGTGACGGACGAACGCTTTCGAAAATCAAAAATCCTTCTGCTAACTTTTGTGAGGCTTGGTCTGAACATCATCTGTGCCAAATATGGTGAAGATTGGACAAAATTTGTGGCCTGTGAAAATTTTTAAAATTTTTTCAGAAAAAATGGCGGAAAATTCAATATGGCAGAAATTGATGTAAATGGGCGCGCTGAACTCGGCTTCATCCAAAGGTATCCAATGGTACCTCATTTTTAAAAAATCAGGCGTATGACTCAAAACTTACATGCATAAATGTACCTCCAACTTTGACCCATTGGTGGCGCTAAAACGCTTGAGGTGGAGACATGAATCTCGGTGAAAAGAATCATGGGACTGTCCCCAATCAGTGTGCCAAATTTCAAAACTTTTTATCATACGGTTCTAGGGGCTGCCATAGACACCCTAGCCAGAAGAAAAATATGATGATGATGATGATGATGATGATGAATAATAAGAAAAGGTACAAACACAATGGGTGCCTACCAGCTTCGCTGCTTGGCCCCCAATGACAGCTTGGGATATAAGCCCCATAAACTGGGCTGGACGATAAGCCTTCTGAAGCACTAGTCCTTAGAAAAATACATTTATTCTCACCCATAGGTGAGATGTTTGCCACAATGGCATGGGTTTCCCGGAATTAAGGGAACCCTCAAATCCTCTTGTTAGTCCTCTGGGCGACCAAGCAGCCAAATTTGGTAGGCAAGCCAAAATATTTGATAGCCCTGGAATATATATGTATATCTGTAACATGATTTTCTGTACAAACTTACTGTACAACACTGTTCACAATGTGTTTCCCAGAGTAAATGAGAAGTCAGCTGATAAACAAATTTGTTAGCAAGAATTGCCATCAATTTAAATGAACATACTCAGCAAGGCAGCCTGCTAAACTATGTATCACCAATGGCACTCCCCCAGCCACTCTCAATCTAATCCTATACTGTAAGTTAGCCAGAAAACAATAGGGTAGCTAAAAAGCAAAGGTTTGGAACTTTCAAAATTGCATTTCATTCAGTTTCTAAAAATGCTAGTCATATAATAATAATTAAAAACACCCACAGACAGGTCCAGAATTATTGGCACCCTTGATAAAGATGACCAAACAATGGCAGAATAAAAAAAAAAACAACACTGACAAAGAGCAATATTGTTAGCTGAAAAAAATGGAAAAATATTATTTTTTACCAATACATTTTTTTTGGCAAAAACTTTTGTTTTTAACAAGTAATAATTTTCTTTGCATTAGAACTTTGATTGGAACAAGGTAGGCTATTATGGCACAAAAAAGAGCCATAGTGGGGTTTGCCGTTGGAACAATGATTATGTTGACAAATCATACTTTTACATGTACAGGCCCTGGCATTTTTTTAAGAAATCATTGAACTACATGAAGGACCAAGTAATTCTGGCCAAAACTCTAGTATCCCCCTACTGGAAGCTAGAACTTGGTTCCAAATACATCACTTCACAAGATGATACTAAACATTCCTCAATGTCAACAAAGAAATGGCCCAAAAAATAGATTCCGGCTTATAACACAAGAAGATCACAAGTTTTGGGAAATAATTTATAATAAACACAAGATACTTGTGCCCTAATGATAAGGATAAGCACTCAATGAAGAAATCCAATCCCATTACCAAAAGAAAGTCCAACATGCCTATGAATATTTATACTATGGGACTACACACTACGAATGTATTACATGGCCCATAGCAGCCCCCAAACAGCATTTCCAACTTCAACCGACCCGTACTCCGTTGATGCGAGCTCCAGGTATTGACAATGCCGATGCTACATACCCCACCACATGGCCCCTACTGGCCACCACAACCCAACGTTTAGATAGACAGGCAGTGCGAGCCAGCATATCACCAAGGTTATCAAGTGGGCACCTCCCTTCACCGGTGTTTCGTCAAGTTAGGCCCACGACACCTTGGGAAGGCTCAACAGTTCCAGCGTCCCAGAACCACCCCCCTCCATGCTAGCTCTGATTTTCCATGATACCCACATGCAGAACTTCCTTGTGTTATCCTATCCTTATATCGAAAAATTCCTGATCACAATATCACACATGAAGCAGAAACAGTGAAGAAAAGGAATACGCTTACCCTTTGTTTACTTTGCTGACATTATTTCTCCTCAACCAAATCCACTGACTTCCTTTCAATGCTTCTTCCGACACCTCATTTACCGCCTTTTGCAAACTCCACCCACGAATCCCCAACTCTCCCAATAATGATATAGTCGATCGAGCTATAAACCCTCTACATCCCACTTCTACCGGACAAACATTAGCTTTCCATCCCCGCTGTTCAGTTTCTGCTGCCACATCTGCATATCTAAGCCTTTTCCTTTCATAAGCCTCCTCCACTGAATCCTCCCAGGGCACCGTCAATTCTATAAAATAAACTATCCGCTGACTCGCAGACCATAACACTAGGTCAGGCCTCAAGTTAGTGCTAACTATCTCTCGTGGCACAATGAGTTTTCCTCCCAAATATACCTGCATTTCCCAATCATTAGCTCCCATTAGGTGGCCTGACTCATGCCTGCCTAAAAACCTACCTCCTCTACATTTCTCTCCCTCACGGACAAACTGAATGGCTGCACTCTCTACCCGATTACATCCTGAATTCACCTGTACTCTTCAGCTTTCAATTCCTGTCGCTAAGCTTTTCAAAACCTGGTTATGTCGCCATGTATACCGACCTTGAGAAAGACTAGTCTTACAGCCTGACAGAATATGCCTCAAAGTTGCCGTCTCTGAACACAGTGGACACGACACATCTACCCACTGTTTTAGGTTCTGTGGTGATGGCAGCACATCACAAGTAGCCCCTATCAGGAATTTTATACGATATTCCTCCATACTCCACAGGTCCCTCCAGCTAAGATTCCTCTTCTCTACACTTTCCCAGTTCATCCACTGTCCCTGCTTAGCCTGGGCCACAGCCTTTGTACACCTCACTACTTTCTCTTGTCGACGTACCTGCTCCACCACCAGCTTCCTCCTTTCTGAGGGGCCTGGTTTGCTCCATACTGGTTTCCCTGAGCTGAGCCCTAAGCCACCCCGGCCTTGTTGCACCTTACCTACAATGTCTGTAAGGCCTAAGAGCTGCCTTTGCTTCCTGTACAGCCTGTCTTGGGTTCCATTTCCTCCCTCTAGTTGGATTTGGGACCAAGTGACTAACTGCTGCATCTTTGCTCCCTGATAGCAACAACTCTGTTCTCACCTTCATGCACTTAAACTCCTCTGTTAGACTAGTTACTGGTAGCTGGAGAATGCCTTTCCCATACAATGCCACACTACTAATACACCGAGGAACTCCTAGCCATTTCCTAATATACAAATTAACCAACCTCTCAAGCCTTTCCACCTTTGATATTGGCACTTCATATACTGACAATGGCCACATCAACTTAGGGAACTGCAAACACCATAACTTCAACTTGCCTGGAAGCCCTGACTTCTCTATCCTTCCTATCCCCTCTACAACGTCTTTCTTAAGTTGTTTTATCTGTTCACTGTCATTCAACTCCCCATTTTACCACCTACCCAAACTTTTCACTGGCTTGTCCCTTGTAAAATAGATTCTTCTTAAAAACAAAGTTTTTCCTGAATAAATGGCATTAGTATAAAAGAAAATAATACACCCGCTTTAAAAGCATACAATATATAGTGCCTTCCGATATTCACCACCATCAAAGTTATTCACATTTTGTCCCATTAAACGTTCACATTTTAAAGCACCAACTCATTTTGTCCTCTTCACCCACACAATAAATGTAACACATGTATGATAAAAAACATTTTTCATTCAACAACATTTTTTCAGAAGAGAAAGACTTAGGTTTCTTGTTTAAAATAGTATTCACCACCCACAGAGTCGATGCTTTGTAGATCGGCCTTTGGCAGCAATTGCAGCCGAGTTTTCTCAAGTATGTCAGTCGGAGCTTGCACAATTATTTTTTTGGAATTTTTGGCCATTTCCCCAAGCTAATTTAGTCCAACTCTGCCAAGTTAGACAGAGCGCATTTTAAGGATGGCAATTTTTTTCAGGTCATACCACAGATTTTATGAGATTTAAATCTGGGCTTTTGGCTGGGCCATTCCAAAATACTGACCTTCTTGCTTTTAAGCCATGCCTCTGTAGTCTTCACTATGTGCTTTGGGCCATTGTCCTATTTGAACATGAATTTTTGCTCTAAGCATAGATCTCTTGTAAACCCAACCTGGTTCTCTTCAAGAATTTGCTTGTACTTGGCTCCATCCATCCTGCCCTTGATGGCAACAGGCAAATGGAATGCCCCTCAGTAAGGATGATCGTGGGGATCATTGTGCTTATGATCTCTCTGATGAGCTTCTGAATTAAAATCTTTCGCAAATAAGATGTCACATAACAATGATTGAGTATGTAACAAGGAGGGCATACACGACACATATCCAGAAGAACTGGTAGTTGACTCATCCCTTCTCAAATTTAGGCTAAAAATGTGTCAATAAAATTCACTGCTGGTTTACCTTCTCGAATTCAAAACTAAAATTCAAACAATGTACAACTGTACCATGTAAATGGCTGCTTACTTTCATAGGTTTTGCTTGTTCTGCATGTCAGATGTAGACCTGTTCCAGACACACATCAGAGGGCACATCTCCTGAATACCATGGGCCATGGAATGTGACCAGCCATGGCCATGGTCCACACAGAGACCGTTTCCTCCATTATGCCTTATGATTGTGAACACTCCTTCTCTTTCATTCATCCACACTGATTTTAACACATCTGTTGTTGATTTATTAATTTAATGTTAGCGCTCATGAGGCTATCCTCATCAGATGGCCTATGTGATCATTGCTTTCTGGAGACACATGGAGAAAATACTATTTTCTTCCCCAGCAGATGATTCACGACAGCCCATCTGAGTCACGTAGCACATTGAAATTGTGTGGGCAAATATACTGGTCTTGAGCATCCTGTTGGTGAAAAGCTTTGCTCATATACTACCCATTCTGCGTGAAAGCATAATCATGACAGACTGTACAGACATACCCACTGAAAACACATTCCAGTGGAAACAATTGCATGTGCTCTTAATCTACCCAAGAGAACAAACTACACAAATTTTCACTGAAAAAAGTCAGCTGGCTTTATCATCCTCCATTCTAAGAAAGTCTATAAATGTGTGAAAGGTGTCATGGTAGCAGCTGTGACAGACTTTCTGTGAAATTAAGCTACAGCCAGGCTTGATTCACACACCGCTATTTTGGTTCAACGATAATAAAAAACTGCCCTTAGTGCAGTTTTATATTTGCTCACATAACCATGTAGGACCATAGGTAGATGTTTCTCATCTATACAACTAACAGAAGAAACACTTTGAAGGTGTATAAAGAATGAGGAAAATTTGGTCACTTAGGCTTGTAGTATGTTTTTTTGGATTGTCCCATGGTTGTAATTAATCATGTAATAAAGCAGTAGTACAAATGATTTTCAATACATGCCTATAGTAGGTCTGACAACAATTGTAGTTGTTCATCCAAATTACAAATCCTGTGTGTGTGTGTTTGTTTGTTATATCACTGTATTAAGGCCAAAAGGGGTGCCAACAAGCATATTCAGGTGCAACCTAAAAAGAAATCTGGTGAGGCATTTTGCTTCAATCCACTTCATCTGATATTACTTTTTGTCTCATTACATGACCCTCTGGGATTCTAAATAAAACCCTTCAATATCACACAGAACCCCATTTATTACTGCCTTTTGGATAGCGACATGTTCTTTTAAGATTTCGGACATAACCTAAATATTAAGAATTTCGTAACACAGTGTGCAGCCTTTAACAGGAAAGATTTTATATTGAAAATCTACAGTACATTAAATTGGTGTAATTGGTAAAATAGTTGCAGTATTGCAAAAGAAATGGTAATTGAAATACACAGCAACTATCTAGTTTTATACTTTATTGCTGGAACACACACATGCTGAGTAGAACAGCTGCTTGCATGGCATCACTTAAAAGATTTTAACTTCCATAATATTATAGGGATATTTAACAGTGTGGGAACCTTGGTACTGGTCAACATTACTTAATACAACTAGCCTTAAAACATCTGCCACAAAAATGATCCATTTTTAAAGGGTTCACAAACCACACCATCCACATAAAAGCAGAGCTCAATAAAACATAATTTCCATTTGGAACTATAACACATAGTGAACATGTCTATAAAGAACCTGCAATTAGGCCTAACTGGCATAACTGTGCAACATTGGCCTGTAACAAACTATGAATGAGAATGGGAGGATACTGACCGCCGTTTTGCCATAATCGCCGTCTCTCTTTGCAACCGTTGAAAGGTCAGCGGCTCTGATGCAGCATGATCCTCCACTGTGACCTCACCTCAGGAGGCCAGTTAATTACAGTGCCGCACTGAGGAGGCCAGGTGCAGAGCTGGCTGCTTCCCCCCCCTCTCTCTCTCTCTCTCTCTCTCTTTCTCTTTGAGGGCAGCTCTGCCATGGCAGTATTGCACTCCACTCGCCCTCCTGGCCTTAGCGCCAGTGGCGCCACTCTGAGCCCCATAGAGCCTTAGTGCAACGATTCTCCATCGCCCTGTCAGCAACTCTGGGAGGACTATCAGTGCCTCACTCACATTGGTGTCATGTTGCCAACTGCTTATGCTGCCTATGTAAAAAATTCAAAATAATTATAAAAAAAAGACTGAAAGCAGAAGGTGACTGACTGAATAACACCAGACCCTCACAATGTGAGCTCGTCCTGGACAAAACAGAATGTCCCAAATAAACATTGAATAGATGTATGCAGTGGCAGGATTAAACTGAACAGGACATACTGAGGCAGTATGCAGAAGACAGAAACATGAATACAAAATAAATTAATTAATAAAAATAAATATGCCAAATGACAGGCATCATTGACTATTATGATTGTGTTTGAATGACAGCACATATTAGATTATGTTTGAGTACTGCAGTTTTAGAAGAGAAATGTGTTATACACTAGGCACACTTGACCAGTAGAAATTATGTTAAAGTGAGTGACAGACATTCCACTCCACTCTATATTATTATTATATATTCAGTGGTTTTGGGTAAATGTAAAAATATGATTTCCCTTCCAATATGGTGGAAGACAAATAAGAATAATAATAATAATAATAATACATTTCTAGGCAAAACGACCATAGACATTGGTTGACATGATAATTTGCCTTACAATACTGCATTTCAAGTTGCATTCCAAATGCATACCAAATTCACGTTGGTGGTTTTGTTAATTTAGACAAACTGGGAGGACACAGAGTACGGCTCTCTTTCTGGGAAATGTGAGCTAAGAGGACAGGTAAGGTTAGAGACAGGTCGTTAAATCAATTCCGAAAGTGTCTGCTCTGTCATTAGCTCCACCTCTGCTCTCAGCATCAGATAACTTATCTGAAAGGATGTTCACCCTGATCCGAGAGCCCATTCCCACACCCGACACAGTTTAATTAAAAATGTTCAATAGCCTGCTACACTGTTACTGTCATCACAAGGACACATCGATGCACTTCTTGAGCTCCATTATGAAGGTTATCTCAGACTCACCGTTCACGGACAGGACTGACAATCTGACGATGGCATGCGCAGGTCTGTGTCTTTAGGTGTGTCGGCGGCACTCTTAGACCGCATTCTACTTTTCCCCAAACAGATGCCAAAAGTAACGTTAAATACGTTATTTCACACATGGCTACTGTGCCTCTAGTTTCAAATAAACATAATAACGTTACCAAAAACCACATTATAAGCACTTTACAATACGTATCAGCTCTGGTTAATGGGACGAATTTCCCCCAGAACCATGTTATTTCAACGGGAAACCGAAACTTTGTAAGCAAAGTTTTTCGATCAGGCACAATTGTTACATCAGCAATCTAGTCTAATTTACCCAATATAGTTCTGTGGTTCAAACGCAACCAGCCGTAACTGTATTACTAGCTATAAATAGACAGCTACTGAAATCATTTTCAAGTTTCATAAAGTCAGAATGCAGCACGCAAAAATTGTTATAACTGCTAGCAAGATGATTATCTTGTCGTCAAAACGACTGCCAAGCTATAAACAAAGACGTCTATCATTTTAAGACAACGTTGTACAAGTAACTAACTTAGCTAGCATAGCTGATTCAGTTTCGATATTGACTTTTTACGTGTAATCAAACAACAGGAATAAGGGAACTATCTAGCCAGCTAATACATTTACTTGTATTCCAACTAAAATGTATATTTACATTGCCACCGAACATGCTAATTGCCTGGTGAATTAGCTTTAAAGCTAGCTAACTATTTAGCCAGCTGCATTTAAGCTAACTATATATTAGCTAGCGTCACCGTGTTCGCAATGAAGTGGCTGACTGGCTAGCTAACTACTGTAGCTAGCAGGCTAGGTAGCTTGCAATATTTTTTTCCGCGGTCAGTTGTTAAAGTTGAAAGAAACGGAGAATAAATACTTAGTTAGATGGTGAATAAAAAATACAATTTCACTTAGATCATAACATTCTTACCTTTTAAATGGATCGATGTACTGTCGAGAATTTGACACTCATCACTCCCCAGCCTTTTAAGTCCCACACAGGTTAGACAACGACACAAAACAGCCTTCTCGTATTGACAAACGTCCTACCTTCCGACTGCTTTTTAACATAACAATTCAACTCTTCTTTATCACTACCTTTCCCTTCAGACGTCTAGGCAATAAACTGGTAAGAGCTGGTAGAGATTAGTTTCTTTTTTATTTCTTCCCTTCTCTTTTCCCCTGCCCCAGTTGAGTGTATATTAATGTGAATTTTCCCTGCATCACTTCCTGCAGCGCAGCAGTGATCGCTACAGCTGCTTGTGCAGAACGTCACTCGGCAGGAGCTCGCACGCAAAACGTCATTCATGAAGCGACAAGAGTAGAAGGCAGCTAGTAAGGTAGGTCAAGATAGTTCTACTCAGCTGGCTAGATAGCTAAATATTTAGAATACTCGAATTATAATATCAATCGTTTAACATTGAACCCCCCACTGTTACTGTAGGTGTTCAGGTTTATCAAGTGTATCCTGGTAGCTGTGTGTTTGTTGTAGATGCGTGGCACTAATCATATGGTCAGCTGGAGGCACGGAATCTAACGTTAAGTAAGCTGTGTTGGTTTGATAATCGAGTTCATGTTATTTTTTATTGTAGTTATTTTAGTGTCGTACAACACGGATTAAGGGCATGGTCTGTTGCTAGAAGCTATTTTCTTTACCCCACAAGCGTTATTTTCACAGCGCTTGCTACTGTTGGCGTTACAATATAGTTGGTAAAACCGTATTTAATGTCAGAAAGATGTAGGAGGCTGTTGCTAAAATGTCATCATCACTAAAGTGCTATTGTACAAGTGTGTTTGGTACAAAGTCAGTTGAAATGTCTGCTTTAATTATGACTTCAAGTTTTAAAGACCGTCAGACTATTTACTATTCCCCCCAGTGCCCCACCCCAATGTCTTCGACATTTGGTAATGTAAATGAACATCATGATGGTCTAATCTTACATTCCTCACAGTACCGCCACCGACATTGGTCTATTGGGAACATAGACTCAACCTGACCTACCCTAACAGCTACTGTGAGTTCCAACTTCTGGCTTTTTGAATTATTTGTGATCTGTTGCAGCTTCTTTTGGAACCCCTAGACTTGTATTACTGCCCATTGTGTATATTTTAATGTGTTGTTGTGGGTTTTGTGTCATCATTTATTGTTTGAAGGATTTTTCACATTTACCATACAATATATGTGCTTATTGCCATCTCCTGGTGAGTTGTGGAACTGTCCAGTGCCTGGCCGTTTCATTTTATGAGTTGTGAATCATTCTAGGTCAAATGTAGCCTACTTCACCTTCAATATGTTTGGCTACCGCGTATCCTCTCTCAAAGGACACCAAGTGATTTTTATTTATCCGATAAAAGCTAAATTCTGTGCGTGTCATGTTACATATAATGAAACACACACCTCCTGGTGGTACTGGAGTCATTCAGTGTCATTTCAGACAAAAAAGTGGATTTTGACAGCCACCATCTCAGGTTGTTCTGAATTGTTTCCTGTAGTTAGAAATGGGTAACCATTCATGTTGCATAAATATAATTTGATCTGGGTGAATGAATGAATCAATGCATTTAAATGGCACCTTTCCGAATGTGCAAAGTGCTTTACAGTGATGAGTGGGAACTCACCTCACCCACCACCAATGTGTAGCACCCACCTGGGTGATGCATGGCAGCCATTTTGCACCAGAACGCTCACCGCACATTAGCTAAGGTGGAGAGGGAAAGAATATTTCTTTATCCAGTTAAATTAGGGGATGATTAGGTGTGAATTAAGTTTGAGAGAGCCAGGTTGGGAATTTAGCCAGGACACCGCGGAACCCCCTACTCTTTGCGACAAGTGTCATGGTGTCTTTAATGACCACAGTGAGTCAGAACCTCGGTTTAACGTCTCATCCGAAAGATGGCATCTCACAGCACAGTGTCCCCCTCATTGCACTGGTACATTGGGGTTTATTCAACCACAGGGAAGATTGCCCCCTGCTGGCCCACCAACACCACTTCCAGCAACTTAGTTTTCCCAGGTGTCTCCCCTTCCAAGTACTAACCAAGCCTTAGCTTCAGCCATTTGGCAGGAACAGGGTGCATGGTGGTATGGGAGAAATCAAGCTAATTGAGGCACCCAAATTTTATTTAGGTAGTTTACATAATATTAAGTAAATGAAGTACCCAACTTCCTATTTGTACCAAACTGTTCACTGATAATGATTAAGAAATGAGGAATCAAAATAAATGGGTCAAAATCCACCCACAGACTCCTCCAAACTCCGCCCCAATCCAACCACAACAAACAGTGCATAAGATCAGTTCTCTGTTTGATGAGTAGCATGGAGCTATGGCTTAGAGTACTGTTCCTTCATATTATCTAATGTATTCTCAATGAATATGGTGTTGGCTATTTTCCTCCGTACAGATTAATCAAGCCATTGAAGTTGTTCATTATATGATCCATTATATAATGTGATAGTACCGTTTCTGATGACCAGATGCTGCTGTACTGGCCCACCCTAGGTAGAGAATAGCATGAGGTCCGTTACAAATTCAGGGTTATGTCTAAATCGGTATCATTTGAAAGTAATGCTTTCATTTAATTTTGAAGACATGGTTTTTCTTCACACTATTTAATCTAATAACAGAAACAGTACAATCTCATGGTCAGAACATGGAAGTTTAAGACTGTATGATGGGACAAAACACAAATAACTTAAATGACTCATTAATCTGTACAGGGGAAAATAACCATCACCATATTCACTGGGAATACATTAGATAGCATACAGAAACAAACCATAGCTCCATGCAAAATAATGTTACGGGACTGCTTGTCTTAACTGTTTCTAACTACAGCAAACATTTCAGAACAATGGTGTCATGGTGTGTGAAATGACATGGAATAACCAACAGGTACAATCATGATGCATTATACTGCCAGTTGGTAACTTCTATTGTTGCACGTAAACTATCTGCCTCCTTTTTGCTTGTATTTCAATATGGAAATAGTGTGAAATAACTCATTCACAGGAATACATTTAAAACGGGTACTATGCAAATGCACTGACCATATTTGAACTTGCCAGGCTTAAGTAGTCGCGTCTACTGTTTTTCAGGCGATTCACATGACTTGAATATCAATGGGAATCTACACTGCACCTGTGTTAAACGTTTATGATCAACACATGAATGTAAATGTTTATAATGGCGTGATCTGGACGAACTGTTGTTTGCCTCTTAGGCCAGATGACGGCAGCTACAAGGCAAGAGGTCCTCTCACTGTACAGACGCGTGCTGCGCATCGCTCGGACCTGGAAGGCACAGTCCGCACTGCTGCAGGACACTGAGAGAGAGAGACTCTACATAGCTGAAGAGGCACAGACTCTGTTCAGACAGAACAAGCAGGTAGGCTATTTCTTTCCCGGGCTCAAGATCAAAAGCTTCATGAAACTACAGCTGTGTAAGCTGGCTTAGTTTTCTGTTACTTCATTTAAGGTGACTGACCCGCAATCAATCAAGACGTACATAGAAGAATGCCAAGCAAGGATAGAAATTGGTGAGATAAAAACTGTTTCACTTGCTTTATAATGATATTGAAAATGATTTGAAATTGTGTAACTAACTGAAAACTGTAAAATTTTTAATTTTCAATGACTCCATAGAAATCCAAGTTTGTATTATATTTCTTTGTCTATACTATTTTGGTTTTCTGTGGTTTATAGAAGAACTGAAAACTCCAGAGTGAGTTAGAGTAAACAAAAATATTCATTTTTTTTAGGGCTGCATTACAGGAATCCATATCCACGGCCGGTAAGTCATGCAATTAAAATGGACAGCTTACTGTAGTATTCTCTTTAGTGTTGTTTTTTTTAGTGATTCTCTTTTGTTTGATTAAAACAAACCATCAGTTCTACGCTAGGTTGACAGGGCCCCTGTTAGACCATCGATTATGCATCTAGAGCCAGTTTAAATTGATATTTAATTTCTGTTAAACTACATTTTATACAGTGAATATTATAACTACATAATGAATGAGAGATTAAAAATGCATAGACCACATCTTATTCTCTCTTACAGACATACCTTCCTCCAATGGGACTTGCCACTCAGAAAGGGAGAAAGCTACGCGCCCAGGCAAGACTGAGGAAGCAGGCCAAGCCCATTTACTTAGAGTCACATGACGAGACCTCCTGATGATGTCACAGTTCTTATGGTGTGAGCCAGGGGTCAGGATGCAGAAACACAGCTTTGAAGGAGAATGTGGGAATGATCGAGGTGGGGCCTTCCGATATTTACAGCACTACCCTGAGGCCTTTCTCAGCATGCTTGGTGTCAATACAGAGTGGCTGTGACTTGGTGATAAAAGCCATTCCTCTATTCATTCAGCATAAGCGTACAATATTATCACATTGGTTAAGTTCATTGTTCTCGCAAACATTTCAGAGCTATACTTCACGCAGTGCAGTCAACTGCATGTTTGGTCTGCCCAGTACATTGTTTCTGCTTTTGCCGTATACTTGAAGAAATGGGTTTCATGTCTTAGCACTGATGTATTTTATTCTTTTCTTTTTTTAATTAAGCTATACAATCTTGTGTAAGATAATACGCTGGATTTTATTTCTCTGTGTAATAAAATATGACTTTTTTTTTTACAAACATTTCTGCTTATTAAGTAGTTGTATAAGTGAAAGCTACATTTAAAAGTTACTGAAGTCCCACACTGAAAAATAAATCACAAAATTAAATAGGAATAAAGTGCATCGGAGTGCCAGTTGCATGCCAGACCATTACCTGATGTAACTACTTTTCAATAAGACACTACGGACATTCCAAAATTCCACACCCAGTACCATGAAACACACTACTTGTAAATAATAGGATGTCAAAATACCCTATTGATTTATTTATTTAGGTTTTAGTGACTTGCCAGTAAATCATTTAAACACGCTAATGTAAACAGTATCACTGGCTTTAGTAACGAGAGGATTTGTTAACATAAACCGGATTTCTATGTAAACACCCCTAATCCAAAAAATCCTAACCTTTCTGAAACCCGCAGTATAAGATGATCATTCGTGCTATATAAGGTTTGGTGATTGTAATGTAGTGGTTTGTTGCTGTCAGTGTGCAATACAATAGCAAAGTAAAAGGTCTGTTTCCATGAGAACTGTGGGAAGGTGCTGTCTTCCGGGAACAGACAGAAGGGGAGCTCAGTCATCCAGCTGGCACAGGCAGGCCACGCCCCTGTTGATCCAGTGCTTCTGGGGCTTGTCTGACGGGAGCTCGATGGGGAGCACGTAGTTGGTGGAGTGGCCGGTGGTGGAGAGCGTGCCACGGCGGGCGCTGGTCTTGTAGACGGGGCAGACGTAGATATTCTCATGAAGGAACTTGGACATCTCTCCCGGCCTGAGCCAGATGATAGGAAGGGGGTCAAAAAGGATTTTGGGGTACGATTCCCCGATCACCATCTTCTCCCGGTCCCAGCGTGCGCCCTCCAGGAACAGCCCTTTGACGTAGGCCCCGTCCTCGGGTTTCTGTTCCATCTCGGTCTCCTGCTTGGTCACCTGACCGGACACAAAGTAGACACTACAACTGATCTCACTGAAAGCAAACTTCTTTACATAGACATTATGTAGGTGTTACTGTAGCAATCCCATAGCTTTAAATGTCAGATTAGTGTCCTGAATTGGATTTGATAGCCAAGTAAAAACGTTAATAAGCTTCTTTTGGTTGGCCAGGTAGAGGACATACTGTATACAAAAGGCAGGTTCATCTCACCTCAAATTCAAAGCCAATGTAATCAATCGGAACAGTGTATTTCCGCGCAAAATTCTGTGACACCCCTGTTAGGAAAGATTGTGTGAAGTAGAATCCGGAGAGCCAAAAGACATTGGGTGGTCCGTTGTCTATCCAGTCCTGTGAAACAGAAAAAGGGGACCACCTTATTTCATTATTGCCACCTTATTTCATTAACTAGTTATACATACAGCAACTAGCTAAAAGATAATTTTGATAAAATTGTTTCCCATTATAACCCGAGGTGTATA
Source organism: Anguilla anguilla (assembly GCF_013347855.1). Classification (NCBI taxonomy): domain Eukaryota; kingdom Metazoa; phylum Chordata; class Actinopteri; order Anguilliformes; family Anguillidae; genus Anguilla; species Anguilla anguilla. The sequence goes on from NC_049202.1 coordinate 42,377,906, forward strand.
GACTTAGTTTTGCTGTTATTTCATTTACATATCATTATATGTTCTATTCAATACTATTTCCTTTGACTCCAACTAACTATCCATCTTGGCTAAATTTACTGAGATGTATTTGATAAATAAAAAATATAGGAAAAGTAGACTAATCTGGCTCAAGGAAACAGAAAAATAGAGTCCCACTTCACTAATTTGAACCTCACTGCTAAATAGATTTCTTTCTTGGAGTATCATTTATGGTGCTTGAAAAAAAGGGTACTACAATATAATTTCCTCTAAAGGGAAAATGTAACTAGCAGAGTTAAGTAAGTAACAGATTGGTGTTTGTAAAGCTTAAAGTTTGTAATGCCTCAGAGATGTACAACTGAAAGGTAAGTCACAACAAATATCTTTAAATTGCTTTGCATGAATGAGTGGGCAGAGCATTTAAGTGATATCTGAAAACCAGCTTGTGGTAGAAGTCCTTTGTGAAAAATAGTGATAAACTGTAACTGACTAGTTCCTGGTTCGGTTTGTTTTCTACCAACTTTGTGCCAAATTGTCTGTTTGTCCAACAGAGTACTTGATCCTGTTCAGGCCAAATGTGTGGAATATGAATTCCAACTGTTGCTGTGCCTGGAGATATTCTGACCATAATTTCATTTCAGTAGGTCAGGACTTTTTACATCATAAAGACATCTTGATAACAGACACAGACATTATCATCTTACTGAACAGAATACTACTCATCTTTTTAACATTCTATTTAAAAAATGGAATCTCATAAATGTGAGGACTTTCTAGCTGTTTACATATGGGAACAGCAATTTTCTACATTTTTCATAAGAATTGCATGGATTACCTGCAGGAAATGTAACCGAGCTAGGAAATCGGCCACGTAGCTGCCCAAAGGCTTCAGTGAAGGGTAGGACTTGGCTGCCCACATGGTGGGGACCTTTCCCACCAGCATGCTGTTGAAGACGTTCTCCAGCTCAGCCGACATCACCACCTGTCCTTTTAGCGCCTTGCCAATGTTTACCAGACTGCTGCGCACCACTTGAGTCAGTCTGCATGGAGACAATGGTGGTAGCCATCACTCAGCATAGAAAAAAGCAGTCGCCAAAGATCAGAACACACCAAGTCTAGCAGCAACTGATGTCCCTCACATACAAAAAATAAACCAAAAAAGGCAAAACGTTTCATAAATATGTACAGACATAAATACATGCATTTTTTAAAGCTAGAATCAAAGAACAAAGACTAGTTGTCTTTCAGTAATCCACTCCCTCTTTTTGTATGCAGCGTACCTGTTGAAGCGGATAAGCTCCTGTCTCAGCACTGTGTTCATGGACTCCTCATATACCACAGGATACTTTTCTATCACCATCAATATGTCAAAGTCAGCTGGTAATTTGGATAGGATGTCAGCTGCCAGTTCATCCACTATTTCCTGAATGTGTTCAGAATGAAAAGTTTGGCAGATGCATTTTTACTGTTCGTGAAACCTTCAAAAGCTTAATATCCCAAAGGAAACAGTGTTTACCACATGGCTGCTGCTATGAAACGAATATATATTTTTGTTCTGTCCCATCAATGAATTGAAACAATGTGGTCCAGAAATGTGTGCTCCCCGAATGCAGTCATCCTAATCTGTTTATATAAACACATCCTCACCTGGGGAGACTTGGCCCCACCTCCTGACTGTCTGGGTAATGTCAGCAGCACTCCACTCAGAAGCTGATTGGTCTCCTGGTTGTCCTTGGTGATGTCAGCATTGCTATGAAGTCCAAACACTCCAGGGTCAGCACTGATGGGCAGGTTTCTGATATAATCAATGTAGGTCTGAAACAGATAAAGATACAAAACATTTATATTAACAAAATCAATGAAAATGTATTTTTAAAAAGTGGACCCTTCTCTCTCTTATAGGTCATAGGTCTTGAGGAATGCACATTGATGGTAGCGCTTACATGATTGCTACTTTCCATATCTCTGGTGGTATTTTCTTGCCATTTTAAATGCACTATTGGAACTCTGGCTAAAAGCATCTGCTGTATGACTAAATTATAGATGGTATAACAAGAAAGTCACCCACATCTGCAATGTTATCAGAGAGCACTTCTTTAGGCCTTACAAAAAAGTATTCTATTTCAGTATTTGTAGTATTAAATATATACGATGAGCTCCATAATTTTTGGGATAAAGACAATTTTTTCCTTTATTTGTACTCCACACACACTGTAGTATGGAATGTCTTAGAAACTAACTACTGGACGAATTTGGAATCAGTGGCGATCAGGCCATCTGCAAAAGACATCAGTAAGTGATGACAGGATGATTGTAAGAGCTGTGAATAAATCCCAAATTGTCCCAAAGCTTGACTAATGAGTCCTCATTCAGCATGTCTTAATTTAAATACTGACTGATCTCCCTTTGTTGATGAAACATTTGATTTACACGAAATGTAATGCAAATCAACTCACTTCATAGGGACCATGAAGAGGAACGTAGTACACGTCTCCCTCAGACAAACGGTAGCCATCCTGCATCATCAAATCCCGGTTGTAGAAGATGGACAGCAGGGACAGCAGCAGCCGTCTGTCTTTGTCATCTGTGACTCGTCCTCCATAGTTACACTCCCCTGAAAAGATGAAAAACACAAAAAATCTCAGTGCAATTCAGAAAATCCATACAGTTCCACATATGCAGTTTGTCTTGTTTGATTGAACAAGTGGGTTTTCCTAACAAGGTGATAACACTGATGATGGTTCTCCGGAGCTCACCTGTTAGGTAAGACAGTGCCTCCAGAGGAACATCCTTATATTCATCAAGAAACATCTGGATTTGTCTCATGCTGATTCGAAGATCAGACTCATTGAATTCATAGGGGATGTTCCAACCTGAGGGCAACATAGAAAGTTTCTCAGTTTAGCAACTGGCTTTATTTTTTAAATAATTATTTATTTTTCAAGATTTTAAATATGACACATTTGACAGGCCATGGGACACAAGCCACAAAGAATGCAAAACACAAGACAGAACACAAGGCAAACAAATTAAGACATAGGGCTGACAATAAGACTGGGAATAAAGCACAACCATTGAGTGGGAAGGAAATAAAAGAAAGCAACCAAGCAAATAAACTTGCAAAAAGGTGAAAAGTAAAATAACAGCAAAAAAAGATGAAAACAAAAGGAAAATAATAAAACAACAATAAGAAGATGCATAAAATGCCAGGAGGTTTTCAAAAATGATTATGTAGTATGGCTTTGACAGTCAAAAGCACTGACTCTCAAAATGGCTTAATTCCTTCCAGACTTCCAGAGTCAAGTTGGAGTCACAACTCTGTTTCAGACCATAGACAATAGAAGTGATTGTGAGCAGAGTTCAAATAAATAATTTTTCATATAAATTGTATTTGAGAAATGACATATACATATTATGTACTCCTGAGGCAAAGCCTGTATGTAGCTCCTACAGAAATAAAGTATTTTAATCTCCTGAACAGACAATCAAGGGTTGCTTGTTAATCGTTATGTAAACACCATTTTACGAAGCCTAACTGCAAATTCTAGATTAACAGAAATAGGGACAATGCAGAGATGTACTGGTTTCATTCACAAAAATCATACTTACCTGAAGCAATTCTCTGAATATTCTCAGTAACATAGGATGTGCAACTCTATTCCCAAACTGACTGAACTGTAATTTAACAACATTAATTAAACTATACTACCATAGCCAGATAAAGTCTTACCCAGAGGCCCAAAGTTCCTCCTCTCCTGAACCAAGGCATGGAAAAAGCACAGACCAAACAAGAGCTTCTGCCAGACCTCCTGCTGCTTGGAACTACAGAAGAAGGAGGGGTTTGAGATGGGGTCGTTGAGGTAGGAGCGGAGCAGGTTGGCACGAAGACCCTTCGGAGGCTCGTTGGTCATCTTGACTCCATTTTGCAGGATGCTGACAGGGAACTTGTCCGAGGGGTAACTGGTCAACCACAACCTGCAGGAGCAATATTATCAAAGAGCAATGATGTTACCAAATCAAATGTAGATATAAATCTTGGCCCTCTGTTATATGAGATGACTGATATGATGTTTCTGAAGACAAGATATGCATTGACTGTGATAGTGTTGCAGCTCACAGCCATTCTCCCCCACTGACCTAAAGGTGGGACTGGTAGTCTCAGGGGTGATCATTTCCTCACAGATCTTCTCCAGGGCCGGCATCCAGCTGGTGGCAAGGTGGCAGTTCTGCAGCACCACCCAGGTACCATCTTTGACAGCCTGTTCAATCATTACAGCTGCAATAGGGCCTTGGCCCTGACCAAGGGAGATAGTCTGAATCTTGCTTCCTCCCATCTCCAAGTCATCAGCGAATTTAAGCAGACCTGAAACCCAAGCAAAAAGGAATCTGGTGAATCACAGAAGTTCACATGAAATATCTGTAATTATATGCAATAGGCATGGAATGAGAAGGATATTATTAAATTTAACTGAATACTATTTGCAACATGAAAGTAAATTTGTACAACAGAAAGACATTTCTGTGAAGTATTCTGAATTCCCTGATTGAAATAAACACAAACTGGGTATGGGTCAAAGTACCGATAAATGAAATACCAATGCCTGACCTGCAGTGGGATCAGATCCAGGAGAAAGCACAAAGATTAAAGGTGAGCAGCAGTTTGAGTCTTTGTAACTGCCTGCCAAGTCAAAGGTGGGTGGCTCAATGTAGGTCCTGCCCATCTTGTCTGTAATGAAGTCCTGAACAGCTGGAACCAGTTTGTCAGGTCTGAAGCATCGCAGAATCACCATGCGATCCATCCCCTTTATGTCATTCCAGTTGTCTGGCAGCTGCTCTTTGTGGGGTTTTCCAGAGTCGTAGATCTGTTTCCACTTGGAAATGCTGTTTTGGACATGCTCATAAAGTCCGCTCAAGTTCTTCAGTTTGGATGCCCGCACTATCTCTGACCAGGACTTTTCTGACAACCATTCAGGGGCAGGGTTTGGGTAGGGATTGTCCAAGGCAATCCCCCCAGTCAAGAGGAAACGCCACACCATGTCGTCCACCTCACCTTTGCCCTGCATAATTCCGACAGTGAGGAGCAGGGAAAAGAGCAGCTTGTCTTTCTCAAAGAGCGAGCGACACACATTGTTGTATGTGCTGACTGTGAAGTGATCAACAATGTTCTTAATTCTAGTTTGGAGATCTTCATTCTTTAAGCTGTCAGCAATGGACTGGACATAGAGGTTCATAAACCAAGTTAGAGAGTACTGGTACATTGGTTCAATATTTGCAAGCTCTGAAATGCAGAAGAAGATAATAGAAGAATGCTCTGCCACAGGCCGGTACCCCATGCGAGTGTCATCAATCTCCTTTTCTGTAATACTGGCAATTTTCTGCTTTTCAGAAATCTCCTCTGACAGCACTTTGGAAGAAGACAGGACTTTGATGGCAGTCTCATCCTCCAGGATATTGCCTTCAGAAGAGGAAAGAATCTCCAGGATTTTGCTCTCAATCTCTTTCAGTTGCTTATTGTTAGCAGCACTCTCGATAATGAGCTGGTTCTTCTTCTCCTCCAGCTCAGGTTTCTCCTTAGCAGCCACAATCCCCAGAAGCTGGTCCTCCAAACCCAGTGGGGTGATCATAAAGTTCAGAAGGCACACTTTGACTGCAATCTCAGGCAGGTAGTGAGGGTTCCTGAGTCCAGTGGTCATATAGAAAAGGAAGTCTTTTGAATATTCCACAACATTCTCTCCCAGTCTCATATACTCTACCCCCTGCTGTTTAAATGTCTGCTTTAGCAGCACGGGCTCCAGAACAGCATCCAACTCTTCCCCTATGTTCTCCAGCAGGATGGGTGTGCCAAACTGGATGGCATTTTCCAAAGTTCTCACATAATTGCCATCTGAGAGCTTGATTACTGCAAGTTTATTAGCCTTCTCCATGTTTTTAATCCACTTGTTAGCCTGGCCCTGAGGGTCTATCATTAAAGGCCAGCGGCGGGAGTTGGACACTATGATGCCATTGTCTGTGGAGAAGGAGTCCACGGGCAGTCCAGCAATCTGCCATGCTCTAATCATCACAGGATTACCCAGAGTGTTGCCGAGTGTGAATTCTTCAGAGCATGGTACCTTCTTCTGCTGACATAGCATATGCCAGTCCTTTTGGCACTCCACACGGTAATCCACAGTGAAAGCCCCCAGATATGCCACCATGCCCGAGGAAATAAGCACGTCACCAGTGAGATTAGTATACCGGATCCCAAGCACCCGGGCGGCTTCCGTCCACCTGTCCTTCTCCCCGCCGAGTCCGCCTATCAGCTTCTCTGCTCGGATCAGCTTCTGCGAACACAGCTCAATGTTGTCTTCCAGTTCCTTCTTCTTTATGTTCATGGCTTCAAAGGTGTCATTCAGGGCCTGCAGCCGGTCCTCCACCTCCTTCAACTCTCCTCGCTTAACAGCCAGCATCGCCATTTGCACTGCCAGTTCTCCCTCCGCCCCCTTCAGGCGCTCCTTTTTGGGGGCTACTACCTTAGCCACGCGCTCATATACCTCCATCGCACGTACCCACTTGCACAGCCCTTCACAGGCCGATGACACATTTTTGATGATGGACGGCTGGAATTCTGGGTTGTCAATGAACCTATCTCTGATTTTTTTGATGTTGGCTGGTGGGATGTTGTCTTTATCAAATGCTTTCAGGTTTTCAAGGAACTTCATGTCACCAAGCAGCTTCTTAGATGACCCCCAGTAGTCCTCAATCATTTTTCCTGCATTGAAAAATAAAAAGCATGATCATTTATTGAAATTACTGTCTTAAATAATGAAATTATTTTTCAAAATGACAAGCAATTATAATCACAAGTCTATCCATTTATCTAAGAGTGCTCTGAATCTAATATTTTCAAAATAAATAATTTAATTATATCATCAAATGAATAAATCTTACCTGAGCCACCAGGGTCTGGCTTCCTTTCTGGTTTTATGCCCTTCATGACACAGATGGACTCCATGACCAGCTTGACTGGCCCAGGTGGGTTTTGCATGGATTTCACCACTGTTATGTCAGATGGTTTCAGGGTGTCCAGGGCTGACAGAGCAGCCTCTAGAGCAGGCATGGCCTCTGCTAAGTCACCCTCACATTCATCCTGAACACATCAGAGATAAAGAGAGAGAAAATGGTAAACCCATCAAGATAACAGTATACTCAACTATCAAGACCAGCAGGTCCATCTGAGATTTCAATTAATATATAACCAGCAACAAATCCAACTTCATGAATTTTGATTACATTACATTACATGAATAAAGCAGACACTCCAGAGTGACCCACACTAGAAAGACAGAGTAAGTGCATCCACCGCAGTTATTCAAGTAATGACCCCACACCTGGCTAATAACATTCTCTGACCAGTGAGTATAAGTGTGACATCAAGTACCCATTGGGACTACTCAGAGAGGTAACAGTCAAATCCCCAAATGTTGTGTGTAGTGGAGAGGTCTGGCATCCATGTAAGGTATAAAGATAGTTTTATGGTATGGTATATGGTGTAGAGCTGTTCTATTCACTGTCCAAAAGACTAGCACCAATCAGAAGTACCTGATTTCCAAGTAGAAACTGCAATGTGTATATAAAATGTTACTTTAATTACTTAGAGAGCACGTGGTTACAAAGCATGACAGGTTAGTGTTTCTTTCAGGCTCTGGGTTGGCACCTTGATGGCTTTGGCTGCTGCTGCTGCTTCATTGGCCACTTTCTCATCGGCAGACACCAGCTCCTTCTTAGCATCCACCTCCACTGTTTCCTTCTCAATTTTCACCATCATCTCGTCTGTCTCGGCTGATGTCTTTATCAGCTCTGGTTGCAGTGCTGTCAACTCCTGCTGCATCACAGACACCTGCACACCACGGTTATATGTTATTATTTACATGATCTCTTTAAGATTACGGCATGGCATCTTCTTACTTTTGTTCTTAATAAGTTCCTATGAAAAACCAACGTCAGATTCATCGAAATATGGGCAGACTTCTGAGCATATCCTGGGCGTATCAGAGGATGAATGGCAATTGTGCCTGTTCATGTTGATTTGCATAAGGAAACAACCTATAGCAGTCCCATAAAAGGCATGCCAGCTGGTCATGGGCAAACATCAGCCATTCGTCGCTCATTGCAAACGTAGCTGCACCTCATATGTATCCCTAAAGATCCAAGTAATCCAAAAGCAACTAAAACGCTGGGTTTGGCTACGTGTTTGTGGGTCTTTATTAGATCATCATCAATTATCATAAATCAATTTTATCAATAAACAAAATTAATTACATGTGTTCTCAACAAGATTATTATCATAAAAGGAAACATCTTCTGCGTATGCCTTTAAGTGTGCTTCCATACACACACAAATTTGGATGTTAACAAAAAAACAAATTCATATAAGAAAAAAAAGAATGCCAAATGTTTGTGGAAGCATGTTCCATGTACAAGCTTATGTTTGTAAGCACAGCTAATAATCAAATTTGATCATATGCATGTTTCGTGAATGAGGCCCACTGTGTTTTGTACACCCCAATGTTTCAGAAACCTTAAAAAGCCATACTCAAAAGCAACACCACCCATATTTTCCCACAATTATGTTATCTCTCCACTGAAGCAAAATATATTACCATGGCATACCAAATGATACATACCACATGCCTGTTTGTGGTAATAATTTATGAATCATGAACTTAGGAATGTCTATGTAGAATTTATGAAGGTACGATGTAGGGCTTATGTTCATCAAGGAGTATTACAGGTCTTCTGTAGGACCATTCAGAGAACGTGTTACCGTTAATAGTGTTATCAGTAAAAACCATGAATAAATTATCTATTGACAACATCAGGTTGCTGATATTAAGTGAGAGCACTGCAAGACTACCTGAGAGGCAGCAAATTCCAGTTTCTGCAGGCCCACTATGTAGCGGTTCCTCACGGTGTCCACCTCCTGCCGTTTGAGGTTGAGCAGTGCCTTGAAGGTGAGAATGAGCTCCAGGTAGGAGGTTGGCGTCACGTAGTTATGTCTTCTGAGCCTAGAGAAGTATGCCTCTGAAAGCTGCCTCACACTCTCCTGGAAGGTTTTGCACATTTCCACCACCCTGCAGCAGACAAAGAGCAGTCAAACCTTCAAGTCTAGCGACAGTGCAGTGGTTATTTTAGTCTTTCATGTACTGGACCAGCTACTTATAAGGGGCTCTGTGAGCTACAAAGCAGGAGTTTTCGACTAACTCTTTCCTGATGTTATCCTCCATCTCCACATCTTCCAGAAACTTATGAGCCACCATCTCTAGTGCGTCTGTGGGCCAGGCTTGGAACCAGTCAATGGTGCAGCAGTTGATGAGGGAGGGGAACATGCGCAGACGGTTCCTAAAGGCATCCCCAATTGGACTCATTGCTAAAACGACAAAAAAATGACTCAACATTTTAAACAAACAAATGCCTATATAGAATGGAAAGTAACATCAGTGTTTCTGGAAGGAGGCAGATTAGAGTGTGTGATACCTAGTACAATGTGCAGGTTGGCCTTGACACGGTCGATGAAGTAGTTGTACATGGAGAGGGGCGTTGCGTCAATCTTCTTGCCCTCCATGCGGGCAATGCCCTGCATTTTCTCTATGATTTCCGCGCGCTCGTCTGCAGGGAAGATGTTCGGCACATCGCCAGTGTTGAGCAGCATGTTGGTATCCTCCACAAAAGCCTCATCCTTAATCTGGCTATCGTTGAACAGGAAAACGGTGCTCTTTCCCTCGATGCCCGCCTTGAGCATGACCTTTTTCAGGTCGTCCCTCCAGTCCGGAATGCCGTAGTTCTTGGTCAGCTCGATCTGGAAGAGGTCGTACTCGTTGATGAAGGTCGCCAGCTTGGATGCGCTCTGTCGGCCCGAGCCACCGATGCCCACCAGCAGCAGGTGCCCGTTGTCTTGCTTGAGAACGCGGCAGATGCGTGAGATGTGCTCGATTGCAAACTTGAACATGACCAGGGACATGGGCGTTTTGCTAACATTGTTGAACTCGTCCAGGTAGTACTCCATCACCTCCATGAGTTGCTTCAGGTCCGTGATTTCGTCGTAGGCTTTGGCGTCTGAGTCAGGTTTGCCGTAGTCCCCGAAAAACAGGCTGCGAATGTTCTCATCTGTCACCTTCCCCGATGGGGAGAGATGGATCAGCAGCTATGGAGAGGTGGAAAGAAGCAGCGCTTGTTTTTATTATTTAACTACTCCAAACCCATTCATCCTGTTCATGGAGAGACCAAAGGATATAAAGTATTTCGTCAATAAATTAAATTCCATACCTTGTCAATGCTCTGCTTGAAGAAGTCGGAGGTCCTTGCCTTAACAATTTCAAAGAACGTCTCTCTGTCATTGTTGTCAATCAGACGGTCATAGAAAACTCTGTAAACTTCATGGATCCACAATCTAATCAGTTTATCCCCCTCCTGTAAATAAACAGATACATAATCACATCCATTTACCTATTTTAAGTGAACAACACAAAAACAACACAAGTGTCACTCAGAGTCTTGCCTGAAGGTGGGTGTAGGGGCATAGCAGAACTCCACGGATGATCCTTGCAAAGTCCCTCAGGTTGAAGATATAGTGGGATTTGGAGGGTGTAGGAAGGAAACTTTCCATGGCATCCTTGTACACAGCCATGGTGGCCTGCACCATGATCTTACCAAGTCTTAAAAACAGGAAGACCATAAAGTTATTCACAGTGAAGCCCCTGTTAAGAAACATTTAATTTATGCTAGCTGAGGACAAACAGCAGCAGCTACATGCTAAAATACTGTGAAATATCTTTGTAAAAGTACAGTGCCAAAATTAAAACAGGCCATAAACTCATAATCCTCACTATACTTTAGTGACAGAAAGATGACCCACAGGTCTTAAAGGCACCAGTTGTTCCCAAGAAGATTGTGATTTGTAGTACTGCTCAATTAAAATATGATATGATGAAAGTTTAAAATAACAGTCTTTGTTATGAAAGACTGAGTTTTGTCTTTCAGGCCCCTGAAGCCTGGAAATGTACTTTTTTCCTTTATTTTTCAGAGCCTGTTGAGTTTATGTCAGAGACATAGGTCTCAGTGACCTTCTCACCTAAAGAAGGTAGCATCAAATCCATTCCCAAAATGCCAGTCAGTGATGGATGTGAATATTTTGCTCAGAGTCTCATCATCGAAGGAGTCAATAGAAATTATGTTCAAATGTCGGGTGAAACGACCTTGAACAAGCAAACAGGTCATAAATATATTACATTTGAGCACCAAAATATTGTTTTCAGACAACATTGTCAGTACATTTACCAGACCTGTGGATTTCAACTCTTTCAAACAGTAGACATATTCAAATAAATACACTACAAAAGTAAATATTGTTTTAATATTCAAACTATATTATTATTCAGCAAAAACAAATGAAATTAACTTGCTGAATGCAAAAATTCAGATCATAGCAGAATGCATTGCAACTACTTAATTAATATTTAGTTAAATATATAAACACTTTAATAACAATGACCTTTTTGATACATATACATAATTCTTTATAATAAAGAATAGTAAACTTTTCACAAATAATATTTAAAAACTGAAACGCTCATTCTTAAGTAATAAAATTGACGACAGGATTTTGTATCTAAGACTACTCAGGTACATTACATTAAGGTTGATGTAATACTTTGTATTATAATCGTAATCGTAATGTAATTTCGAATGTAATTCACTTCTTGAATTATTAGCATTTTTTACCTGTGATGTCATTCCTGCCACCACCAGGGGGACCCATTGCCGACACAAAGAGCACATCCACAATGTCCAGCCTGGAGGTGTCTGTGTCATACCAGTGTCTGTGGTCAATCCACTGCCTCAGAAGCTCTATGGGCGGTTGGGCACCATAAATCTCTTTTGCAGGCATGTTGAGGTCATCTGTAACAATAACAATTTAGATTTTGTCAATAAAGTAATGGATTGCTGTCTATCATTCACTTGAAAAAACACTGATATGTCAGACAAACATTATTAAGAAAAACACAGGGTCAGTTTCCTGCATTATTATTATTAATAACACACAATTTTTTGTGTTGACATGAGGAATTCAACAGCATCTGTTGAAGTTCAAACAAGTAAAAATTCAGTAATATGGGAATGTACACCAGGTCCTCACCTACATAGATCACACATTTCTTGCCCATAGGTGGGCCAAAAACCCCTTTCCTCCTGCGATCCAGCTTAGACATGATGATGTCCTGCGTTTGGTTGGCAGAGGTACGGGCTGAAAAGTTGATGCAGTTGGGGGTGTACTGCTCTTTGGGGAGCCGGAGCAGGAAGCTGTTGTTGATAATCGTCTTGCCCGTGCCGGTAGGCCCCACAAACAGCATGGGCACCTCGTGCGCCAGGTAGGTGCGCAGGAAGAACGACTGGCGTGCTGTCTCCATGGTGGGGATGATGAGGTCTGAAACCTGATGGGGAGATAGCGTCATATAAGGCAGCTGTGGCACAGTACAGACATAGGCTATTAAAAAGGTATTAGTGAGCAGAGCAGCCATGCCATTTTGTGAAGTGATAGTGAGACCCCCGGGTTGACTAACTTTGGCGCCAGCAGGAATGGTGGCCTCTTGTTTGGTGATGGAATCTGTCCATGTGTCCCACTGCCCTGATCCGTGCTTATGGAAGTAATAGTCATAGACGCTGCCTGTAGATCATAGAAATAAGATTGAAAACAATTATTTATTTTATTAATTATAAAAAATATTTCCTTTTTAGTAGCTGACGGCTGGAAACTAAAACAATTCTTGAATTTCAATTTTGCTACTATTAAATGGCTAAGGTCACTGACCTCTCTCAGGGAAGATGTTTTTCTTGGTCAGGTGGATGCTCTTGGGCCTGGGGTGGTTGTCATCCATGCCCATGATAAGGTTGCGGTAAAAGACGTCAAACTTCTTGCGGCTGTCCCCGTTGATGGTGCCACCCAGGCTCCACACGACAGCGAACAGGAAGAGTCCCTGAAGCCACATTGTGACCTGCTGGCTGGACATGGGTTCTGTGTCGTTTGCTCCTGACTGTGCAATTTCATCTGCCAAAGAACACAGTTACAAAACTTGTATCAGCTGTCACTATTTCATTGGTCAAAAAAGTATTTAAAAAATAGGGTGACCCTTACAGACTATATATCAACAGATGTATTGTGTTATTTGAGACTTGCATTAACTCAGACATTCCCCTCATTAAGGGCATACTATGCAGAATTTTTACCTTGAAAATATTATAAAATAGGCATTTTAAGGCATATCTAAGATGCACTGGAAATTTCTGTCTTTATGCACTTCAAGGTAATTTCGCCAAATTTGTGCACCTTTACCTGTATTTGTTATTCTAATATGTGTTTGGGACGTTTCAGGGTATGGCGCTGTTTTCTGGTTGGGGAGAGCTGGGTGTGGCTGCAGAGCTAGCTATCAAAGAAGTCCAGATATAGCAAAGTAAAAAGACAAGCAGACAAGGCTCTTTCAAGAACTATTTAACCTTGGAATTGTTTTTCCTCGGTGGTGGCAGCTGAAGTTAGCCGAAGGGATTAAAAGCGACGCTACATTAGGTGGGAAAACTTAGTCGGCTGGGGTTTAAGACAGAGGAGGAGATTTCTTTGACTGTAAACACAGGCTAAGAAATCCTGCATAGTATGCCTTCAACAGAACAGCTGTGGACACTATATCATTCTTATTATGCCCTGTTTTTATGGACCACTGGAATTGCCTAGTTTGTGTTCCACTAGTACAAAGTATACTTGTATGTGTAAGTATATAAGGTGACCTCCCATATTCGCCTGCAGGGAAACAGTCCTTCCTCACAGATAGCTGCGACTCACCCAGGAGACAGCTGTAGAGTCGCATCATGCTATAAGCCAGGTGGATGGGAGAGGTCTGCACCAAGAAGCGGCACTCCCTGTAAATGAAGTCCAGGCAGGGGTCGATCAGCCAGTTGAACATGTCGTCAATCTGCAGGAAGAAGCATCACATGCAACATGCTCACATCAGCACTGGGTCAACACCTGCTAGCAGAGCAGGCTCTCTGCTCCTGCGGATGAAGCAGTGTGGTATTACTGTGCTTCAGCTGGAGGACTGCAGAGCAAGGCAACAGCTAGCTGAAGGTCAAAATCCCAAATGGAAAACACCCTAACAGAAAGAAGCTCCATGAAGTTGTATGGCAGAAAAAATGTGATCATTTATCAATTGTTTTTGTTACACATTGCTGTACTTTTACTATGCTGTAAGAAACCTTGTTTGTGCTTCTTTCATTCTTGAGATGTTAACCTCAGCTGAGGCTCAGACTATTATGCTGGTGGTCTGTGATTACATGACCTTTCTCTTGCAGGTACGACTGCTTCGACTTCCACACTTACAAGTAGTGCCTCGAACGTCTTTTTAAGTAGGTGTAATAGGCGCATCAATAACAGCATATAAATAGTCATTCAACACCCCGTGCAAGTACAATCACAAATTCATTATGGAACTTGCTGAGTCAGTAGTGTGTGTGTGCTTACTCACCAGCTCCCTGTGCTCATCGCTCAGGGACTCCGGCAGGGTATCCATGTAAGAATCCTTAAGAGGGGCCCAGCCCAGCTGATGTGGCTCCATGTATATCATACCGCACCTTAGATAAAAAAGACAGCGGTGTCACTGAGGCCCCTGTGGCGCTCTCACTTGTGTCCTATGGTGTGCGCTGCTCCCCTCACCTACTGACAGTGGCTGGGGAGGCTTGCTCCAGATCGGCAGGCTCAAAGATCATGCTCATCTTGTTGCTCATTTGGATGATCTCACCACTCATCAGACACAGCTAGGGGAACAAGAGGGCACTGAGTGACTTGAAGTCCACTTCAACATGACTTCTAAGCATGGCTCTTAGGATAAACACCTCACCAAAAAACAGGATGTGCTTTTTTCACTTTGGATGACTCTTAGGATAGCCGTGGTTAACAAAGCTTAGGATTTAGCATTATGGTTAGTTCAATCCCGACAAGCTAAATATGCACTAGCGACTAAGCTCTTGTTCAAACTCATGTTTGGGTATAGCAGCCATCATTTCTCTTTGTCTGCATTTCACCTGCACTGCTGGCTCATCGCAACAGTCCCCACACATTCACAGTCTCTGTCTGAGGGCTGTACCTTCTTGTTGTCGTCCAGCACAGTGTTCATGTTTTCGATCCAAACGGCGTCAATGGGCCCGTCGAAGATGATCCATTGCCGGTCCTCAGATGTGGACACGGCTTGGTCCCTGTAAGATGTGGCCAGTACCCCATCTGACCACTCGTGGCTGACTGGGTCAAAGCAGCCGTACAACTGGCCCATGGTGATGGCCTTGGGATTGATAATCTTGAACTCGACGGCATACTCCTCCATCATTTTTGCTTGGGATGAAACAGGGATATCTTTAGTGGACAGGTGCAGGGCTGACCACCTTACGTCTAAAATACCCTGTCCTAGAGATCTACATTGCATATGTAGCATGTGAGTTCCTATAATCTCTACATGTTTCATGCTAGAGAGACACACCATGGTAAAGGTCCCCAAGGGCTCCAGCTAAGACCTTGTAGGCACAGGTTTTCCCACCCAGAGGGTCTCCAACAATCATGAAGCCGTGCCGCACCAGCATCATCTCATACACCTGAGGGGAACAAAGAGAAGAATCCTATTCAGCAGACTCCATAATGGACCCTTGCATCCCTTCTGGTGGCTGTTCAGACTGCGGTGTCTACCTGAATGATTTTTCCTATGAACCAGGGAACAGGCTGCAGCTTCAGCTTGGCAATGTTCTCCTCGAGAGCTTGCAGGAGGAGCTCATAGTCAGGCTTAGGAAGTACCACGCCAGGGAAGAGATCAGATATGATGCCCTGCGGTCAAACGAAACGTTTGAAACACTGCCCATACATGGCAAAAACATCAGGAACATCCTGTGCTAAAACAGGAAGGAAAACTTGCTTCATATTCAAATATGGAATATGTTTTTATGCTGTATGGTGACACAAGAATAAAAGAAGCATATATAGCACAGCCATACAGGCATGTAGAAAGAATTATGGGTTTTTTTCCCTTCTGGTAGGAAAGTAATATAAACAGATATGCTGATACATAGCAATGGGATACATCCCTGTTACTCAAATCATGGTCCTTGAGGGCCAAGAACTGCTGGTTTTCCGCTCTCCCTTTATCTAGTCAGATGAAGACCGTTCGGCCAATCAGCAGCACTAATTGTTCATTTAATTACCTGGGAGAGGAGAAAATCAGGGCTGGATATGGATACGAGGGCCAGATTTGAGTATCCATGGCATAAATGGTTGTTACTGGAAAACGGTATAAAAGGTTCTAAAGAGAAACATGCCAGCACGGGTTGTGTTTGGCACAGGTATATCTGACCTGGAAGAGCGGCACATCCTGTGCCAGAAACTTGGCCATGTTGACGTCCATCAAAGCGCGCAGCAGTAGCACACTCTCATTCTCTTCTGGGTACTTCAGCTTCAAATTCCCTGCTGCAGTCAGGACTGATTTCACAGCGCGCATCCCGTAGTCATAGTGATGCTGGGATGAAAGCTGCTCTGAGCAAAGACGGTATGTGGCCACAATCTTCTGGGCAAGACTACAGAGCAACAGAATCAAGAATAATTGTTTCATTTGTCTGGACCATTGTTGTGTCAATTGATAATGTAAGGGAGGGTCAGAAATTAAACTACTAATCGCAGCCACATGGACAGTAATGTATTTACCTGCGAGAGTCAATAAATCCCATAGAATATAAGGAGATCTCGCCAATAAGGCCATAATCTGGCACCATCATGGCCACTGTGCGGAAGAGAGCCTGTCAGCAGAAATAAAGAAATCTTACACACAAATACAAAGAATTCTTTGGAACTGGTGACCATTACAGCCTTTCAGTGCACTTTAAAGTCACGGTGAAACAAAAGTTAGAGCAGCCCTAGCTTCCACAATATGAGCTATACACGAGCCAAACAAATCTTCTGGGGGAATTTTCAAAGGGCGGGGAGTTGACTCGATTGATGTCAAATGAGGACGAAAAGGAATGCGAGCCGCTGCATGAAGGGATGTCGATTGGAAGGGAACGAAAAATTGACAAACACGCCCACTGGTAATCGATGACGTAAAATCATAGTTACAATTGCTTTTCAAGAAGTGGAGGGGAAAAAAGCTTTGGAGTGAAAATGACAGTATTAAATAAAGTATTCATTTTTTTCTTTTTTTTTTGGAATACGTACTTTTAAACATGTTTGTGTGGTTATAGAGAACTGACTAAATTGATGAAAAAGCCCTTTTTGATTTCACTGTGACTCCAGTATAAGCGCTCAGCACCTTCAAGTTGTCGGGCAGCTCAGCCCTGCCAGCGTAGCCAGGGTTCATGGTGATGAAGACAGAGCAGGTGGGGTTCAGTGACAGCTCTGTGCCCTCGAACAGGAAGGTCTTCATGTCGCACATGATGGCCCGCTGGATGCTGAGGATTTGCTGGGCTACCACAGACAGCACCTCCACCTGACACACGGACACATGGCCAGGGTCAACAGAGCACTGCTTACCTTCCAGTCCACTGTACTTGGACATATTTGTATTTGGACATGTATTTAAGTCATTATTACAATAATGTATTATACTGAAATCTTTAAATATGTATCAGCATAGTGATAACCGTATACAACTGATGATTGACTTCACTGACAGCAGATCTGTGTCAGGCTCACCTCAATACGGTTGAACTCATCAAAGCAGGCCCAGGCTCCAGATTGTGCTAGCCCTTTGAAGAACTTACTCATGGCCTTGTAGTCTAGACCATCAGAGCAGTTAAAGACCACACACTGGAGATACACAGATACATAAACATTATATACATATAAACATATGAGATAATTTACACAGCCAACGGCATGACGACAATTCAATTCATGATTTATAGACAACTGTCTCTGCACTCATGAGCAGTGGCCTTTTGCAGAAATACATAACAAAGATTGTTTTCCCTTCTAAAAACCCTTCCTAACCTGCCATTTCAATTGCTCTCATTTTCAGAATGGCTAGTCTAACTGTGGCTGGGATTGCCATGGTACTGTGACCTACCTGCTTTGCGAGGGCTTTGGCCAAATCCTTGGTGGTCTCTGTCTTTCCAGTCCCAGCTGGACCCTCAGGAGCCCCACCTAGGTTCAGCTTCAGGGCCCCCATCAATGTCCTGAATGCATTAGCGCCCAGCAGTCACAAGAGCAGTGGTTACTTGTGCTACAACAAATTGAACCTGCTTCAGTGCAGAATGGCATTATCTTCTGTAAAATACTAATTACTTCAATTTCAATTTTGCGGGTTTGTAAAATACAACTTGTTCTTTAGAAACAATATCTATCACTTGGTTTTCACATAGTGAGTTTGAGAATGATGCAATTGCTGATCATAATGACATTGAATATATTATGGCTATAAGGCTGCGACTAACCGGTAACAGCGGTCAGTGAGTGGGGTGATGACCAGCCGGGGGGAGTTCCCCAGGTACTCATAGCCGTACTTCACGGTGGTGGTAATCATGCGCACTAGCACATCGTCATCCTCCCAGAAGTAGCGCAGCTGAGAGGTCCACTGGAAGTCATTGAGGGAGGAGATGCCATCCTCAGCTAGTTTGGCCACTACATCTCGGGCTGAGGAGCAGAAGAGTAGGGGTTTGTGAGTAGGATGGCGATGGTCAGTCCTCAGCTTAGAGGCCATGCTGCGCTCGGAATTCACCATGTACATCGATGACAGTCAGGGCCCCCAGGGTTACCCGCGCACCTCCAGGCAGCTTCCCTCTCACCAGCTCAACTATGTCAGTTATTTGAGCATTACTCTGCTCCAGGTAGGCCTTTAGAGAAAAACAAAAAGTATTTAAAATCAATTGAGCAAGATTTTAAGACAGAGGTGAGTAATTTTTTTCAGGATTCTGAAAGTTTTCTCAGTACACTGCACCTGATTTTAATGGTATTAATCAGGCAAAATAGATACCAGGGTGGACCAATATGCATTGCTTTCAACCTAGTGTCATTATTGAAAAAGGAGGGATCAGTGTGAGTGCACATAGAGATAGAAGAGCCTCACAGGCAGGGCATTCTTCTCAATGGCCTCAGAAACCTCACTGGTCCAGAAGATGGAGGAGGCACAGATGACCACTTGGCCTGGCCACTGAAGGACCCACTTCTTCCTGGGAACCTAGGGGATGACAGTCAACCAATCAAACAGCTGACATTATCCTGCTCTTTGACCTTACAATCATTGATTTTAGAACAGTGAAGGCCTACCATGAGAACTTCAAAAACAAACGCTTGCTGGCACAAATGTTACCCGCAAACACGAAAGCAGATTTTTGACACATCCATTCCAAAGGGTTGAATACGGCAGCTTCCTGGTTTTCTGGGTTATGTGTGAATTCTGAGACAGGTACCTGGACATATTCTTTAACACCCTCGTGTATGACGGCTCTCACACTGCCTAGCATCATTTTCTCCACCTGTAGTAGCCACTTCTCCACCATTCCCTGTGTACATTAGTATGGGAGGAGGTTCCATTAGGTCAGACATTTTAGTAACATGATCACTCAGATTATGAGTTCATTATGGCGACATTGTGATAAAACCCTTGTAGACAGAAAGCCATTTCAGAACAACAGTAATTCCTCGGCACCTTAGCCATGGCTGGGTAAATCTTTTGGATGAAGGGCACGGTTTCCTTTTCTGAGCTGATCATTCCAGTGATCTCCATGTCCTCAGTGAACTCCAGCGAGGAGATGCCTTCAAAACACTTCTTCAGGTGGGGCTGGACACGAAGTGGGTCCTTGGTCTCTGACAGGATTTCCAGAAGCTCATCATTCGACAGAAAGAAAAACCTGTAAACCCCGACAAGAATCACGTCACAAGAGCTAGCCTATTTGGATATTGCAGAATGTATATAATTGTTTTTGAGCTGTGGCTGTTGACCTGGGAAAGTAGAGTCTCTTTTTCTCCAGGTAGGTGTTCAGTCCTTTCTGAATGTCCTCCAAAAACACATTGGACTCTTGGAGCCTACCCAGCATATTTGGCTGCCTTGTGGCCACCAGCACTCGAGTGTCTTTCACCTGGAAACAGAGGCAGGTACCTCAGAGTGATCAGATAGGACACTGATTCCATCCTTTGATTCTAAGAATTGATTTTTGAAAGATCACATATACATACAATGGGTGAGCCATTACATTGGTGCCTCTGCTATAAATAAATCACTCTTACTGCTTCCGCAATGATGTCCTTCCAGTAGCTGTCGACAATTCCAAACTTTCGCCCCTCCTCCGGCATTTGAGCAATGATATCCTCAGAGCTGAAGATGGGCTCCAGATAGAGCCAAGTGGACTGACACTTCAGCATAGCATCTAGAATATCCTGAATCAGCACCAGTGTTTCCTCCCATTCCTGCAAAGAG
Source organism: Anguilla anguilla (assembly GCF_013347855.1). Classification (NCBI taxonomy): domain Eukaryota; kingdom Metazoa; phylum Chordata; class Actinopteri; order Anguilliformes; family Anguillidae; genus Anguilla; species Anguilla anguilla. The sequence continues at coordinate 42,398,371 of NC_049202.1, forward strand.
GAACAAGTTATTTTAGGTTAGAATAGAATAGAATATAGAATATTAATAGGTTGAGCCTATTAACATTAGTACAACAGTCAGGTGTGAATAAAACAGCAACACTGGCTCCAATTGGGTCTACTGAGGCTAAAGGTAAGCAGACAGCTCAGCTGAAATTTGCCCTTGTGTATGAGACAAAATAACTAAAAAAGTCCTACCTTGCATTCATTTTCAATTGGCTTTATGAATGGCGACCCACGCATTGTCTGTGTCTTAATGATATGATCGTCCAGCAGCACTTGGATGTCATCCACCGAAGACACAACATTTGTCCCCTAAAATACAACCTCATTAGAAACTCATGAAAGTTACTTTTGTGGCAGGTGATGGCAAGTTCAGCTAAAACACTGGTATCTCAGCACTGTAACACGTCTTATGGTCTGGAATCATATGACAGCATGACAAAATTCAAATTAGATCTTATGTTTCCAATTAAAGGGACAACTAAGCTACAAAACAGTCTCCTTCTATTGTTGGGTTTGACTGATTTTATTTGAATATTATCCCACTCAATGATGAATGAATTGTCACAAACACCATACTAGAAAAGAATACAGGCTGTATTGAGGGATCCCTATATGCTCACTGAGTCTCTGTATGGAGAGAATGCGAAGCGCAGCTCGGCCCACTCTGTCCTCATCTTATCCAAGGCCTTCTCCAAGGAGAACTCTTTGCTGGCTGCTGCCCCGAGCTCCTCCAGTCTGCAGGGATATGTTAGCAATCACACAGCCATTCCCCACAGAAACTAACACAGTACAACCATATTCCTCCCTGTTATGCATGCAAAATAAACTGCACAGTATTTTACTGTAATTTGAGGCTAGGCTCCTTCTTGTGCTGACTTACTTGTCAGAGAACTTAGACAGGCCCAGATCCACCATCATCGACAGTGATGCGTCAGCTTCAGGTTTCACTTCAAAACCTACAATGTTGCTGATCTGAAAGGAGAGGCCAACATCAATTATTCAACAATTTGTCACAGCTCCTGAACACTGGGACTGACCAGGCTAGATGGTCATTGGAGCACAGAAAATGCTTTGCACCGTATTATGAAATGGCAGCCATTGCTCCCGAAGATGGAGGATCGACTAGATTCAAGGTCAAGGAGTAGGATATTACCACAGTGAAGAGAACACAATATTCTACCATATATGATAAGGTTATGGTGCCTAATTGTTTTAACAATGGTACAGTTCTACAACACATCTCTGAGAGTAAACTTTTCTTTGACAATGACAACGTTAAGAAACTGAGCAACTTCATTCACAAGAGTTAGGTGGGTGTGCACACTGACCTCTTGCCAGTGGCGTTCCTTCATGCCGGGGTTACAGATGGTGGTGAGGATGGGCAGGTGCTGCTTGAACTTGTCAATCTTTATCTTGAAGCTGTCCGCTACGCGCCTGGGCCCCGGCAGGTCAGAGAAGCTCTTGGCCAGCTTGTACACAGTGCGCCACATAGCTGCTAGCTCATCTGTGATGTGTTCGGCGTTTAGATTCTGGAATGGACCTGAGGCCCAGAGGGTTCAAATAATCTTTTAGCTTTTAGTCAATAATAGACACCAAAGTACATTGAGGTACAATACTGTGTGAAGCACAAAATATTTTTGCTGACTTTATTATTGCACATTGAGTATGAGTCTTGACCGACTCTTTTTATAGCCCTGCTTCAGAGTTTGGCTGGTAAATATTATAAAATGAAACGCTACCATTTAATATACTGAATTCTGTTTTATAACACAAAAGATCATGACCTTATTTGGGTTGCTGTAGTAATCACAGTCCAATGTCTCCGTAATTCAACATCACAAACTGAGTTAAGAGTTAGTGTCATGTAGGGAAGTACAATAATATCAGGGTGGTATCAGCCAATACAGATAAGTTTGTTTTAGTATATTATTGGCCAATATTGATACAGCCTCAGTATTATTGTGCTCACGATGTAACTCTTAATTCGGTTTGTCATGTTAAATTAAGATATCTAACAGAGGCAGGCTAAGAGAAAAGATTTGGTCATTCATTAGGATAGGTCCATGTGATGATGCAACATGCAAATGTCACAGAGATGACGCATGTAATGCGCCGCTTATGCTGTTAATTAAGTGGATGTCATTCTCAAAAAGTAGCATTATAATCAGGGTTGAGTATTGTTGTGCGGCTACACTGATGGGTTGGGTTCCAACATTTGGGTTGCCCAGGATATTACACTGAAATTGTGTTAAGGCTGGATTCTCACCATTCAGCCAGACCTCTGAATTATTTTGGAAACTGAGGGCTGTAGTCCAGAGCTGGTCATAGGGCTGCTTGCAGGTCATGAGGATCTGCACCATGGGGAAGTCACTCAGCTCTTTCTCCAAGAGACTCTCTTCCTTGTTAATGTCCTTCATTGGGGAGGGGGAGGGAAAATGTCAATAATGTGTGTTTATGCTGAATAACAAGAGAAACAGCAGGCTCACTGAGAATGACACTTAGGTCAGAGAAAATTAATGCAGTGGTATGATCGTAACACAATGAAGGGTCATTGCTAATGAAGTCTGACCGACCCCTCGGTGTGTACAGTATCTGCGTTTGCCTGGGATGTGGTCCTGCTCACCTCTAGCTCTGTCACGGCAGCATCCAGGGTAGCCGACAGCTCGTTCAGCTTGTCCACATTGTTCTTCATCTCGTCCAGAGTCATCAGCTCTTTCTTCTTGAAGCCCTCCACCTCCTTATTGACACTCTGCAGCATCTCGTCAAACTGTAAGATCCTGGGGATGGATGGGGCCATTTCAAAGTGTTTCAGTGTGGCATGGAAGTCAGGGCATCTCAATAAGTAGTCCTCATTTAACGCAGGCGTCAGAGGTGTTAGTGTGCAGAAGGATTTAGGACCATTACCTGTTGTGGAGGTGGTCCTCTGCCTCCTCCCTGTATGAGGCCAAACGGTTCTTGCTTTGCTCAAACAGAGTCAAGATCTGGTCTGGCCAGTGGAAGACAGTGCTGTTCAGCTTCAAGTCCTCATCTGAAAACACAGGCATTAAAGACCACCTTATGATCACGTCCCATGGTGCTCAGCCACTAGGGATGTGAGCAATTTCAGTAGAAAGTAGAGGCAAAGTTTGTTCACACTGCAAGTCAATACTGGACATCTGTATTATCTCTGAAGGAAAAACCTGTTTTTGACCTTACAGTGAAATAGACTGTCTATATTTAGAAATAATAAAAAAGGAAAATATTCTCATCGGGCGTATCTAGGAAGTTCAGAAACATAAAGAGCTACCTGAACACAAGAGAAGTCTTATCTAAATACTAAATTGGAGCCCTTTATGAAGGGCTTTTCAGTGTTACACGCACCAGACAGAGTGGCAAAGTCCAACAGGAAGTTAAGGCGGTTGGCCGCCTCTCCAATCTCCTCCTTCAGTTTGTAGACTGTCACTTCGCTACTCTTCTTCAGGTACTGATTCAGGGCCACCAGTTCTTCTGAGTTTTCTGGTAGTCTACTGATGGTCTCTGCAATCTCATCATAGTTCCGGCAGACACTACAATATATACAGTAGCATGATTAAGTACATACAGTTCAGGTGAAAGTGTGCTGGAAGGCTCTGAGACAGTAAAGCAGAGACAGTATCTCACTCAGCCATTTTCCATAGAATGTCATTAACATGAACCATCACACTGTTAGACATGGTGTTGCAAAACCATCCCGACCCCATGCAGGAGAAACTGTGTTAGGACAATCAACTCAGTGACTGAATTTCATCACCATCTGAGCGTAATCAAGGCAGTCTTCTGTATGTGTGAGAAGACCATGCAAGGAGGCTAATGGGAGATATTTGGGAATGCCCACACCTCTTGTTGAGCTCTCTGTTCTCATCCACCTCAAAGGTGATCAGCATTTCCTTCAGTCTAGTGGCACGGTTGCACAGGTCATGGTTCAGGTTGGCAGCGTCCAAGCAGAACATGGACAGAGGAACGGTGATGTGCAGCGTGGCGATCTCCACCCACAGCTGCTGAATGCCTTCAATTTTCTATGGTCCAAAAAGAACAAAAGGAACAGCCCAAAATTCAATTCTGGCGTATCCTGTCTCATCATTCAATCGTTTGAAAAACTGTAACCCTACATGGTAACTTATGTAGGACATCTAAAGAGTAATATTTCTAGGATGCATGGTACTTTACCGTCGTAAAAGCCTGCAAGGAGTGTTTTTCTTTGAGGAATGCTGCTATCTCCTGCTTGGCATTGTTGTTTAGGAGATCACTATACTTTTTGTATACATTCAGATACCTGAAAAACAATATATTAAACAAATTTGTGGAGTATAATCCACTTTTAACAATACCTGTTTTAAACTGAAAACTTGTTAATTTAATTAAGCACACATGGTTATCCAGTGCAACTTCCAATATAATTGAATATATGTAAAGGAGTTCACCTTAAGAGATAATTCCTTTTTTTTTCAAACTGTGTCTTATATTCATGGTATTTTCCATCATTCCTTTCAAACCTCAACAATGAAGCAAGGTGTGTAGAACATTGCAGAACTTATAGGAATTATGGAAAACAATATGGAATTTAGACCCATGTTGAAAAGTTACATGAACAATCATGCCAGCTCTGACTAACAACACTGCTAGACCAAAACTCATTCAAACTGGCAAAATATCTCATTTTGTGAGGTGTCATTTGCAACAGTAATGTGATGATGGGGTGACAACAAGTATTACTGGAGGTGTACCAATGGCAGTACTGTAGATTTGTCAATGGCAGTGTGGAGTTGTCATTGTCAATGTTGCTTTCATGTTTGTAGACATGCTGGATAGGCATCATCAGAAGTGCTGGATAGGTGTCAGTGGCTGTAGTGTTGAGATGTCAGCAATAGTGTTTGAAACTTGGCAACAACAGGAGAGGTACAGTTAAAATATGTACTTCTGTGGTCCCACTGTGTTCTTCTGGAAGACTTCCATGGCCCTGTTGACCAGGTCAGTGACGAGGTCCTCTTCCGGTCTAACAGTGCGCAGATTCAGATCGTGCTCCTTGATCTCTGGGAACAGGTGACATTCCACCTGTGTGCAGGCCATCACAGAACACACTACTCATCGCTGGCCTGCAGTCCTGCCCAGCTGCAAGCAACACACTCAATATACAGCACTTACTCACTTAACGCAAAAGGATTCCACAAACACATGTAAATCATTAGGCTGAAATAAAATGTAATAAATCTTGCACTGTTTGGAAAGCTTATGTGTCAACTGCTAAATGACGTGAGTAACTTCCTGTCTATATGAAAAGTAAATCAGGAGAGGGAAGTAATCTAACAGTGTGGTGATAGGGGGGGAAGGACCCTACCCGCGGCAGGTTCTCTGCACTCTTGATAATCTCCATGAAGCCTCGTTGGATGAGCTCCCAGCACTGCTGCAGGCTCGGCTGGAAGACGACGTACGGCTCCTCCACCTTCAGCTTCACGATAAGAACCTGCTGCTGCACGAAGCGCAGCTCGTCGTACTCCCCACTGTAGTCGTTCCCGTCCTGATGGACAGCAATGACAACACAGCCTGACCAATGAGTCTGCTGCCCCTTGGCCTAGCACATCTCCCACAGGGATATGCATCCAGCATTTAGAGGAGAACAGAGGGTGGTTTATGATGCAAAGCAGATGACTTACAGTCCCGGGCAGAAAAACTATATTAAAGCTATATAACTATAACTATATAAAAAGTGAAAAGGACAAATGTACAGTCAGAGGGAAACATGGTTGGACAACCAGCAGACTAGTGCTCTGCAGCTCGTGACAGTTACGAGACAGACAATGGCAGGGCGGTAATGAAGGTGCACCTGGTGCAGCATAAAGAAGTGCAGCAGGTCCTGCAGAGAAGAGACCACCAGGCTTCGCAGCTGCAGAGACATGAGGGATGCCACGCAGTAGAAGAACTCTTGGGCTCTGACTGGGGCCACTCTCTCACTCTGAGGTACCAGTGGGAACCACAGGTCTGTATAGTTGATGAAGAGTGATGCGCATTCAGGTAGCCATCTGTGGATTGGAAAACAGCAACAGCAGCAGACATTTTATGAAATGTTATCATTCCTGTTTCACTGTATGTTTTCGATTGGCCCAGACAGTTGCTGTGAACTCTGAAGGATGTTCTAGTTGCAATGCAACCTGAGACTGCTACACTCAAGCAAATTGTGGTGCAGCTTCATATAACATTAGTACATGGGTCCCTGGTCATAAGAGCTTGTGCTGTATGAAAAATAAGAGGGACGGAAATACCTGCATGATATAAAAATATATATTTATGTTTATAAATGTGAATGAACAGTGTTCCTAAGTACAAGTGGCAACACAGCATCACTGTACAAGCTGCTGTTTGGAGTTACCCGAAATGTATTTTCTTGCTTTAAACTTGCTTTAAACTGCAATCCCAAAATACACCCATACATGCCATTGTAAAGAACACTTTTGTGCTTACGTTTACAGAAAACTACTGAAACATCTGTAAGTATAAAAAATATCCTTCATTACCCAAAACATAAACCTGTCGGGGCCAACAAAACATACAATAAACCTTAATTTATTTCAAAAACTTTAAAATGCATTTGAGGTTTTCATGGCAGGTAATGCTAATCAAAGTATTGCTAACAAAATCTTTGATGAAGCTTTTCCTTTATTCTAAAGGTTTTATTCAGGTTACATTAGTAACTGAACCTTATCTGATGACAGACCAAAAACACCTAACCTGTAACTAACATCCACAAAACATCAGTATCCTAGTAACTACAACATTAAGTCTCCATTGTAAGAGGGAAAACCTATGAAAATCAGCAGGCATTGTGTGCCAGTTGTTTTATATACAATAAGGCAATTAGGCAGGACAAAAAACCTAGTAACTGAGATAGATTGAATTTAGCAAACAGTGCAATTTAAAACACAACAGGTCTGACACATTAAAAAGAAGGCTGGGAAACATGAGAACAGTAGATCTTCCTCTGTTACATGATTAGCAATGCAAATGGACAGACACACTCACTTGTTGAGCAGATCCTCCCGGGTTGCTTGGCACTGCTTCTGGAGCAGGTCTTCAAACTCCGTGGGGAGCAGGGGAAAGCTGGCGGAGAACAACTCCTCCAGCTTCACAAACCTCAGGGAGGAGAAGCTGCAGGACACAAAGCAGGGAAGCCGCTACTGATAAGGCCCAGAAATGAGTCTATACACTGGTTCTGAAGGAAACTCCACAGAAAGACTCTATACTGCACAGTTGTATTACACTGTTTACAGGGACAAAAGAGCAGCAAGTGTCACAGCACAAAGACTGCTCAGCATATACTGTCTCTTTCCTTTTGCACTTAATTTTTGCAAGGTGATTTATTGTCTTTTTGTTAACTCTCATATCAGAGATCATAGAACAAGCTTCTGACCTTTCATTCTACAACTGATCCACATGCTGTGGGTAAACCTGATAGGAGTATTCCTATCACGCACTGTATTGCTCACCATGCTTTTTGGGAACATACCAGAGACAATGACATATACTTTCATTACACCCATGAAAAATTTTAAATGCATGAACTATGATACTTAACCTCTTTGGACAGACTGTGTTGAAAATTTATCACTGAGTAAGATTCTAGAGTTAGAAAAAAGTGATAGTGGTAAATGCAAATTTTTAAAAATCCAAACTGTTTCATAAACACAACGGTGAAAAAAAACAAAAAACACTACACACAAATGACAGACTACAAAGTGCACTGTCAATAAATATCAATGGATAGTGACACCTGAAACAAAGCCCTAATAAAGTGTATGCTAGAAAATGAATGTTTCAAGAGTAAGATAAATGGAAAAAAGTAGCTAAAGTCATTCAGAGATGAAAGGTAAAGAGAGAACCTTGTATTTCTCAATCTTTTAAGTTAACCAGCAGGTAACTACATCTGTAACCCTATACCCAAACCCATATGCACAGAATCAACTACAGAACAAGAGTGTGATGTTAGCTCTTAACTCCTCCATGAGAATGTTACCGCTTCTTTTAACTTTCTGAATAAGACAATGCAGGACATACTAGGAAATGGCGAAGGGAAACTATACACCATCTAAGAGAAAGGCTAGCAATAACAGAATGATTACTGCTTGAGCCAGAGGTCCTGCAGGTGCAACATCATGGGGTTGATAGTGAAGAGGTGCTGAGTTTGCCAACTTTGTGCCTCTTTGTAGCTGCTGGCCCACGGGACGGGCCCGCGGATCACTCTTCTGGGGAAGGGTCGTGGGACATTGGAGATGCTCAGACGCTGCCTCTCAGAGGGGTCCTTCAGGATGTAGTCCACTGAGAGCCACAGGGAGAAGCTCTTATCAAAGCTGGCACTTAGTGCTTAGCATTAGAAAATGTTCAGGGGAAATAACCCATCCAGTTAAATACAGGGACCCAGTTTCTCACCGATGCTTTTCCTCAGGCTACAATTGTAGATTTCTAGAACTTCCTCCTTAAGGTGGGAATGCAGATTCTGCACTTCTTGGCTGTCACTTTGAAGCCAGTCAGGCACATGCTTCTGGATATTTGCCATCTGCTGCATGGAATGGGCAGCAACCATGTCACTCTGCACTCCATTGTTGATGTAATACATGTACCTCTGTGAAAAAAGCAGCCATCTTGGAAACGATGCAACAAGCAGTTTTTCACCTGAAAATACAAGCATTCCTAAGTTACTAAGACCAGGGTCATGTCCTGACCTTGGCTGTGTCCTTACCTCCAGGTCCCTCTCTGTGGGCTCTCCTTCTTTCCTCGTTGCCTCCTCCTCCTGTTTGATCATGATTTCCAGCTGCTGGTTGGGAGTCAGGGGCGGGCTGTGAGGGGGCTCAGGTCCCTGACTGCGCTTGCCGTCATCAGAGTCAAAGGACTGAGAGACTGGATCCCTGTGGGATGCCAACAAACATAATGAAGGAAAAGTATACATATGTTTCTGAACCATATTATTATATTTTTTAAACGCTTCCCTTCCCCCCTTTTCTCCAATTTGAAATGGTCAATTATGCTGATCGATGCTTACTGCCGCTATTGATTCAGGAGAACACGGACAATCATGTGCTCACCTCCGAAGAGTGTGACGTCAGCTGCTATTTCTTATCACACTGCAGTTCGCAAGTGGAGGTTGCACAGACATGAGTCATAGGAAGACACTGACTTCATGCGCTGCACCACAGACACTTATGGGTGCGTAATCTACCAGTAGAGGGCAGTGATGTACAATGAGTCGCCATCTTCCCGGCCAACTAAAACCCTGCATTCTCTTGGCGGAGCAAGTGCCGATTGTGCGTCCCCCTACAGGACTGCTGGTCACAGTCAGCACTGGGATGATCTGGATTCAATACTTGACCCATGCGCTTGCACAGTGCTTTACAGGATGAGTCTACCAGCTACCAGCCGCCCCGCTTTTAACCAATTTTTTATCCCAGATTTTTATCCATTTGGAATGCCTGCTCTCCTTTGTATGCAAGCACTAAAACATTCTCCCTCTATTCAGGAAATGTAGACAAGCACTCATTTTCCTTCAAAGCAAGTACCACTGATGGGTGCTTATTTTCCTTTCGGAGCCCACCAGCTGAGCTGCTCAATGAATGTGTTAAAAGAGTGCACTTCTCGTGAAGTTTGCACAGCCAGACGTACAAGCGCCCAATTGCCCAGAGGAGCTACTCTTGTGACAAGACTGTGAAAACCATGCCGTGTAAAACCTCCTTCCCTAAGCAACTCTATGATAATTATGTATTACTCTGTGGGGGTTGCCAGACAATCAGCATGGCTACAGTCAGGATACAATAACAGACCACAAGGCATGTCATTGCACTAAAAGATGTGCTTTAGGAGGATTTGCTTCTTGACGACCCAAATATCACATTACAATTGTAGCAGTAGATTGATGTAGAAGGAACACAAATGGCTGCTGCAATCCCACATTTGGCTTCAGTGGTTTCCCTCTCTACAGCACCTGGCTCTTGGAGTAAGCCTCCTCTTCTTCTCCGCTGGAAGAGATGCTGTCATCGCTAAAAGCAAAAAGCTAAGGAATAAAACATTAATTGCACAAGCTAAATCATTAACTCTTTTGTATCTTATATACAGTGCAATTATTTATGGACAGATTTAATGCTTCATGTGTTGTTTTGTACCATATACAGAGGGGTGACAAAGGAAAACCAAGATAAAGTGTCTTAGTACATTACATTACATTACAGGCATTTGACAGACGCTCTTATCCAGAGCGACGTACAACAAAGCGTATAACCATAACCAGGAACAAGTGTGTTTAAAACCCTAGAGGGAAGTACAGTACCAAGTGCAGGGAATGACTGCGTAGTTTAACTTGTACCCTGCAGGTTAATCTGGTCAACACAAACAAAAGCAGCAACAAAGCAGTCTATGCAAATAATACAAGCAATAATTGAGTAGGCACGAGTGCAATAACTAAGTCAACTAAGATAAACAGCTTACCTAGCTACAACCCTAAGCTAACATCAATTAGGGACTACATGGAGGTAGGGAGGGGTGGGGAGAGATGCAGCCTGAAGAGGTGAGTCTTCAGTCGTCGCTTGAGGTGTAGTAAGGTGTTGGGCAACCACGAGCTGCCAGAACAGCTTCAATGTGCCTTGGGATAGATGCTACAAGTCTCTGGAACTCTACTTGAGGGATGGAACACCATTCTTCCAAGAGATATTCTGTCATTTGGTGTTTTGATTATGGTGGTGGAGAGCACTGTCTAACACATCAGTCCAAAATCTCCTACATGTGTTCAATTAGGTTGAGATCTGGTGACTGTGAAGGCCATAGCATATGATTTACATCATTTTCATACTCATCAAACCATTCAGTGACCCTGTGGATGGGGGCATTGTCATCCTGGAAGAGACCACTGCCATCAGGATAGAAATATTTCATCATAGGGTAAAGGTGAGCACTCAGAATAACTTTGCATTGATTTGCAGTGATTCTTCCCTCTAAGGGGACAAGTGGACCCAAACCATGACAAGAAAATGCCCCCACAGCATAACAGGGCCACCGAACCCCCTCACTGTAGGGGCCAAGCTTCCAGGCCTGTACTGTTCTCTTGATGTACGGCACACATGCACTAGCTCACTTGTGAAGAATATCGTGAAGGATGTCTCATCTGATCATATCACTTTTTTTCCACATCTCTGAAAACTAGTGCCTATGGTTTTTGCACCACTGAACTCTCAAACGTACATTTGTTTTTGTAATGAGGGGTTTATGCTCTGCAACCCTACTATAATATCTCTCTACATAGTTGTCCGCAGACTGTTCTTGCTGACAAAGTCTGACCACGTCCTGCATTGATGTTCACAGTCACCGGAGGAAGAGTTGCTCTTCAGTTTTTACTTGCATATCGCACTATTGCACGAGCATCACGGTCATCGAATGTGCGCTTTCAACCACAATTTCCAACCCTATTTACTGATGTCTCCCATAGATCTAAATGCAGATGTCACTTTACTCACTGTTCCTATTGAAACACAAGCCAGTTGAGCAGTCTTTGTGACTGAAGCCCCTGTCATCCGTGCCCTAATAATGAACCCTTTTTTAAAGTCACTCAGATCTTTTCCTCTTTACATCTTGATCCAAAATTGAGGTCAACTGGGCCTGCTCAGAATTTTTAAAAATGCCACACAGCATGATAGGGTGTTAGCTGCTTACTTGCATCACACAGTACACCTGTATGGAAGCATCTCCATTTGTTATGTTTCTCTGTGCATTTATTCAGGTTTTTCCTTTAATTTGTCACCCGTCTGTAGGTCCTAGAACTACCTGATTAAGCTACAGAAGATGATACCGCCACCTAGAGTGTCCTGTGTAGACACACAGGACTGGGTCTTTGCATCTAAGTGCTAATCAGGCCCCTTTGGACAGAGTACTGCCATGTGTTTGTGAAGGGTATAGGTTTGAACCTCATTTGGTCTACAGTCATCAGTGATGGAATTTCTTGCTTAAATGTTCTTTGTGGCTTTATTGGCCTAAGGTGGCAGGGGCACTTTTGCTAAGACATTTCATTAAGTTTCACAGCCTGTCAACTGCTGTGGCTTTTGATTAGGATATTGTTCAACACACTACTTTATCTATCTATCACTGTATGACAATTCCACACCTACTCAAAAAGGATGAGTGACAGAGAAAGATACATGTTGCAGGCACATCCCCAGGAATGCCTTGTGGAGGTGCTCCTTGTCTCCTCTGCAGGCTCTGAACCTTCAGGTGCCTGGCTTGAAGGCTGTAATTGTTCCCTATGGACTCACTCGGTGTGCGGTGGTGACGCTGCTCTTTGAAAGGCACTGCCAGGGTCCAGGATGTATTGTAGATAATGGGTGGGTGTTGATTGTGTTGGAGAACAACCTGAAACAGATTTTTATCCAACGTTGAACCCACTCGCACCCATTGAAGGAGCAACTGTTTAATTTCTTTTTTTTTTTTTTAAATTAAAAATAGTCTCAAATACATGCAAAAATATCCTTCTCCTTGACAACAAACATTAAATAGTGCTAAGTATTATAGTAAAATAGTAAACAAATGAGCAATTCAAGCTTTAAATTCACATTCCGTTGGAACTACGTTATATGATTATTTATTATATAAATTAAACTGCTAAGAAGTAACTAGTCTAAGCTTAATTAAGTTAATTTAGCCATTAATTTGCGCATCTCACCTGGTATAACTGAGACGGGTCCTCCGTCGCAGACTCAGGAAATTTAGGCAATCTTCTGACATGACTACTTTTGGGTATTGAACTATCTTCCATCTGCAGTAAAATACGAATCTGTTTTTAAAATGTATTCAAATTAACGACAAGTCAATTTAACCAAAGTTGACGTTACACAACTCAAATTCAAGCTGAAAATCCAGCTATGACATCGATGTCAAACCTGTTCTGGTAACGTTAGCAAACAAATGTGAGTACAAGTGGGAGTAAGCAGTCTGAACTTTGAGATGTAAAGACTAGCTAGCTAATAGTAATAGTTAGCGACTTGTACATTCTTCAAAAATAAAGCTAGAAAAAACGCCCATCTACAATTCTACATACCGTTAGTCAATTAAAAAATAATTCTAAGCTAACGGTCACAGTCTCATTAAATACCTGCAGTTCTCGGGGTCTCGATGACAATGACGTTTCCATTGAAACTGTGGAAATTTTCAGTGCTGAGAATTCGCATAATTAGCCAGCTTCGAAGCTATAGGGCTATCCTCAAATTATATAGCATACTTGCATTCTAACTTAATCTATGCTTAAAAATACATGTTATCAGATAATATTAGCTTGGTAACGCAGTTTTCTGGCGGGCTGGTTTGTCTCGCAAACTGGTCACATATTGTTCTAAACGTTAGCTAGCCACATGCACTGGAATATAACTTGGTGCTCTTGTATGTAATTTAAACGTATCCGTATCGAGTTAAATTTTCCAACGTGGAACTATGTGTGTTAAGTTACCCAAGTAATATTTTTCAAGATTTCCTTAGAGCTACTGGAAACATCCGGACATATGGGTCGCGTCACCTTGGTAACCGCGTGTCTGTTGCCTAGAAACTCGCAATTCTAAAGCACTGATACTGGACCGACTTCTTCAGGTTGTTTTCCGCATTGCTGTTTGTTAGGTATGATCACGACTGTTGTAACTGATCATAGATTGGTTGGTGGCTGGCAAAATCACCTGGAGACTTTGCTAGTGTGCTGTTCAGTACATTTCTCTCCAATCTTGTGAAATGTAGCCAGTATAAATTTGTTGCAAGGATGAACAAGGGGCCATTATGATTTGTTTGTGCCAAAACTGAACTACCTACCTGCCACCAAATAATTATAAAGCAATGTTAATCACTCTCTCATATACTGTAGCTAGCTAGCCAGCAAGCTAACTGCCACGATTACATCTGCACCACAACGCCTGCGTCAGCAGAGGGCGTCGTATGACTTCAAACCAGAGAGCTTCAAATTGTAGAACTAGACTAACTTTACTGCAAACAGATCCGTAAGGTTTTTTTTTTTTTTTTTTTAATTAATTTTTTTTTTTTACAGTTTTGGATTCCTACTCAGCTGTTTCAGATTCGCTGTAAATGTGACATTAAAAGTTAGCTATCAGAGACGCGCGAAGACTAGTATTTCCAGTGAGTACAACATATTTAATGTGTACAACCATTACTTCTGTAGGTATTATGTTGTATTTGTGGTGTGGTCATTAAACACACACGCTCACTTTCGCGCCCGCACACGCACACACCTCGATGAGCGTAGCGGCTGTTGGTCAAATTATATTTATATTTCGTTTGATAACTTAAAATGGAAAATGTTCCATCAATCAAATGTTTATAAAATATTTAATGGATCTCGAGTTGTACAGCATGTAGCTTATAATTAATGCGAGTCAGTTAGCATACAGTGGGACCCTATAGGCAGAGCACTTAAAAGAAACATTTTTTTTATAAGAATTCGGAAACATGTAACAATGCTGTATAGGATGATGATTACCACAATTGTCTGAATTTGGTTTCATCCCACACAACTCATAAAATGTTTCGAAACAGGCCCCGTAGCCTATATATTAGCATTCATTTGCATGATCAGATAACGATTGAACAGCATTCTCAAGTTTTTTCTTCAAAATGAGTTTGCACATTAACTATTCTGACCATAACTAGGTTTTAATTTAATATACGCACGGTTTTATTAGATGTACAAATTTCTTGTTTAACAATTACGGAATCGGAAATGTAGAACGTTACCGTGGGAAAATAAATAGGACATCCTACGATTGTGAACATAATATTTTCATGTTTTCACTGCGGTTAAAGGGCAACTTGTTGATTATTGGTTGCTCTTTGAAGACTTTTGATGCGTGATCATGTATTACTAAAATAAATCCCCAATAGGTGCCATTTTTCCTTCTTAGAAAGAAAGATACAGCCAGTGTATCTATAAGTAAACTTGTCAGCTATAAGGACACTTGTCTACTGGATCAAAATCGCAGGACACTGAGAACAGCTATAACTATGATAAGAGCACTTGCTATTGAAATATACTATCATTGGCCAACTTTCAGCTTGCCCACACTAGCTGACGAGACGGAAAGAAGCATCAATTGGGGTGGTCGCATCTTAAATCACGCCACCCTATCACTCAAGTGCTCAAAAATCATACTCGAGCCATTGAGGCTGTCCGTCAAAAATGAATTATAATGTTCCACCCATACTGCACATTTGTTTTTCTATTGGATAAAATTGGGAATGTTGCTTAGTTACTGTGCGTATAATTTGTTCTTATTGGTGTATGTAATTGACAATCATCTCATCATTCGTTCCCAAACTCCCTCCTCCTTTACTGATTCACTTTGGAGTTTCAAACTACCAACAGTACTGGCTCGCCTGAGTTCAGTGCGGTGCAAACTAGCATGCGTTGCGAATGAGCCCTACATTTGCGAGAAGTAGCTAGCTAGCTGGCTAACTTACATGAAATGGTAGCTAGCTAGCTAGCCAAGCAAAGCTGCAGCATAGTAGACCAGTGACTTGATGGACTTGTTGGTGACAGACTTAAACTATATCATAATGAATGTATAGGACTTCGCTCCCATGTTTTCGCTTTCTCTGAGTTGTATTTTGGAAGTTGACTCATACAAGACCCCATCTGAGACAGCGTGCACCCAAAATCTTGGAAGAGTTTAATTGTCGGAGTCGAAGAATTGGATGTTGCTGACCGGAACGCCAGATGCGTACTTGTGCAGTCGTGGACCGAACGAAGCTTTTGGGACTGGTCCTCTTCGGAGCTAGACGAAAGTGTCACCTGCGTACCGTGTTCTAGTACGCCGCTGCAGACTGCAGCTTGCGAGCTAGCAAGCTAGCAACAGAAAATAGGAATGCCATTCTGCGATACAGACAACTGCGTTGTTGGCTTCGTCATTACATTAGCTTGCTAATACAGGAAAAAAAAAACGTCAGAAGAGAGTGAACTCAAGTTATCCGAGTAACATCTAGCCTCTGCATGTAGCTAGCTTGCTAGCTCTCTGGCTCTAACTCAGCATGATAATAAAGATTTCAATTACTTAGCCTGCTAGCCTGCTAGCTAACCATGGTTGCTACCACGAAAGAAATAATGAGCGTGGGTTTAGCTGGTTAATTGGCTAGACGGCGCTTTTCTATTTGTGATTCACTATAACGGTATGCATTTATCTAGTTAGTATAATCGAGATATCGGGCGGTTTGTGTCTCTTTTCGACAAGTTGTGTTCTGGCATTTGGAATGGTTTTCAATCTCTTCAGAACACACCTGGGAACTACGGACAGTGCATTTTAACGCTAACGTTAGCCACTGCAACCCTGAGGCTGTACTGTTGAAGAATCTGCGCAGTTTTTTACATCAGCGATTTTAAGGGAATCAATCCAAGCCATTAACGGGTTCGCTAGCAAGCATTTTTGCTGAATTTTACAACGATGTCATCCAAAGATAATCCTTGTCGGAAGTTTCAAGCCAACATTTTTAACAAAAGCAAATGCCAGAATTGTTTCAAACCCAGGGAGTCGCATTTGTTGAACGACGAGGATTTAAACAAGGTAAACTTGATATATTTAGCCGTGTTGTCTATGTCTCAAATGTTGCCAAGTTTATTTTCATTTTCACCCAACGAAGACAGTCTTGATGGCACAATTGCTCCATGAACAAACTATGATACATTGCAAACATTTGACCATATCCAGTGAGCTATAATTGCCAGTCATGGAGGTATTTAGATTTGCTGTCTGGCTACGTTAAGAGTCGCAGTATTTATCCCTATATGAGTAAACTCTGGGTGGCCTTAAAGAAAACGACATTCTTTATCTCCCGTAACTTGCATCGTAGGAATGATTAGCATAACACAGCAGCGTCATTTTATGGTTAATAGCACAATGCAACATAAATGGATAGCTAACTCAATTTATTTTTTATACTAGAACTGGCATTTTGAACTACGCTATGTAGATTATTTACTACAAACAGGCGTGAACGTGCAAAAGAATGACAATGCGTATTTCAACCAGCATGGAGCTATTTATGTTTTTAAATGGGATTTTCACATGTTGTATAGGTAGTCCATATTAGGAACCTTTTACCCTGTTGCTTATCAGTTTTACTCTGACAATTATGTTGAAATGCTACTCACACATAGGCCTAATCTTGTAAAATAAAATATTTATATTCGCTGGAGTATTTCATTTAGCTGACTGCAAGAATCACACTGGTTGAGTATTGTGTGAGTGTTATGCATTGAAGTAGACAAAAAACGGATCCCTAGAGATTCTGCTAAACTCCCAGTCAATTTTTTGGGGGAAAACGGTTCGCATGAAGTTGAACTGAACCCAAAAGTTCAAGTGAACAGAAGGGTAGCCTATTTTTAACTTTGCCAGCTTTCACGAATTAAAACACATTAAAAAATATTTTTATTGGCTTTTATCATTTATTTACTTGTTCATTATTTATTATGGCAATTTTTTGTTGGCGACTGTGATTGTTGATGTTTACTGTAGATTAACCTACATCACAGTACAAAGAAGCAGTGCTTAGTTTAATCTCTTTAGAGGGACAGTGACGGTATCACTGGTATCGCTGCTTCCCGCAACCACAAATGTTACATTGTATCCGTCAGTGGAGTCCCCGGTTTTCATTATTAATGTGATATAATTTGCCAATATCGTCTGTTTGAAAGCTGCGCAATGGCACGCTTGTCTGACACATTTCTTTGGGTAGATAAATACGGCGTGACCTCAGTTTTGGCGTTAAACACTTACGAGCAGTCCTCATTTCACCCTTGTTCCTCAATCGGCATGCACCATTAATTCGGTTGCAACGATGCCATTGCGATGAACTGTAAAAAGACTGTTTATTTAAAAAAATTATTTGGGTTTGTGAATCCACAGAACAGGAATACCAATTACTTTTCGGGTTATGTTGATGCTATGTGTACTTGTACCCTGTTTTCTCAGATGGATTAAGGGATTACCGAGTAGCATTCTTAACCTGTGATTTGCAAACGAGTAAAGCTATTGCTTGATTTACCCGCAACAGAATGGTGAAAGTCATAGTAATATCCAACCCGCACTGATTGTTTATGTTTGTCCTGCATCGTCATGTCTTGTGGTGGTCATTGGGATTGCCTCACCTCTGTATTTGAATTGTAGTGGCAGGTGTGAGGGAAGTCTGTGCAGGGTCACAGCGAGAGCCAGGAGCTACAAAAAGCCATTTACAGATTTAGCTCTTCATCACCACTGTCCCTTAGTAGGTGCAGTCACGTCATAAACTTGAACCCCCACCAATTCGGTTTGCTTTTTAATATGAAATCAGTTTGTATCAGAGACATTTCCCCCATTCCTTGCTGGTCTGCTTTAAACTAATCTCAAGACTTATTTGGAAACTATAGAAGTTATAAAGTCCTTTTTTTTTTTGAAGGTGAGTGGAGGTGTGTGTGTGTGGGGGGGGGGGGGGGTTAGGTGTCTCCTGTAAGTCATGAGAAAGAAGACTTCTCCACAGGCAGAGCTGCAGCTTGTGTGTTGCATCAGCATGTTTCTCTGTGGCAGGTGATTCCCCTCGGGGGTAGGAGGGCAGCCTGAGAGCACTGCACTGCATGTCTGATTTCTGCCCCAGCAAACATATCCAGTGTCAGAAAGCAGAAATTCTGACTTCATCTCTCTAGAGCAGCAGTGACTATTTGAGAGGAGTGCTTATTCCAAAGCTGGGGTGGAAATGGCATGACCTTAGATATGCTGCATTGAATTCCTGACTGTAGGTTGAAAAAGAACACACCAGTTTCCTGTCTGTCCTTCACAACACAAGTTTTTATTATTTATTTTTGTTTTGATATATTTTTTAAAGGTGCCCTTATGTATCATGAAGGTAATGTACTTCATACTTTAAAAAAAAAAAAAGGATCCAATTGGATGACCTATTTCCTGTGCATAATTGAGAACAATACTCTTGATTGTTCAGTCTGTGCTGATGTCAGGTAGAGTTAAGGTTTAGTGTGGTCAGAATGGTGAAGCTGGCTATAGGCTTGGTTTAATCAGTGCGAATGCCTGTGGGTTCAGTGAGCCATATGTTGAAGATCTTTAATTAATGGGCCCCTTAAAGGCTTTGATCTCCAACATCTACTGACAGACTAGCATGTCAACATGGGTAGAGTCTGTCTGTAATAACAATGTGGACTGCTTTACTTGTTATGTAAAATTTCATAGAATTTTTTTGTTGAGCATTTGTCATTTTTAATTCTGCCCATCCGCTTCCCCCAGATGTCCATTTTCCCTGTGGACATTTACAAATGGATTCTTAAGTAGAGTAGGGGGTTTAAAATAAACACACACATATTAGCACATTTAACCATTGAAGGAAAAGGCCTGACCTAGATCTGTCTTCTCCACCCCACTTCGCCCCCTCTGAGCCCACAGCACGCAAGATGACCTATCCATGAATACATGTGCAGAGAGGTGGGCTTTTTCAAAAGCTGTTTCACTTGTGTTGAGGAGCAGGCAGTAGAATACATTTTTGCCATTCCTGGTGTTGGCTGTTCCTAGCTGAGCATCAGGAGTATGACGGTTGTCATTTCTGGCTGTCAAACTCACATTCTAAAAGGACTTCAGCATTTATTTATTTTTTTCTTTTGCCATTTTTCTCCCCAATTTTAGTCCTTATGCCAATTCCCTGTGTGTATCACGGTCCTGGTCGATGCGCTATTCTTCTGTTGGTCTGGTGAGGGTGTAGACTACCACATGCCTCCTCTGATACATGTGGAGTCGCCAGCCGCTTCTTTTCACCTGACAGCGAGGAGTTTCAGTGGGAGAGCGTAACAGCGTGAACCTCCGCACACATCTCCCCCAGATTCCCTCCCCGCTGGACAGGCGCCCCGACCAACCAGTAGGAGTCGCTAATGCAACGATCAGGACTCACACCCTCACCGGCTTCCCACCCGCGAACACTGCCAACTGTGTTCATAGGAACATCTGACCAAGTACCGCTGCCGGGGATTGAACCCGGGTCTCTGCGGTGGTAGGCCAGTACCTCTACACTACCTATACGGCCCGTTTTTTCTTGATCCATAAAGCTGGCAGACAACCTAAGGTGAATTGTGGCGAAACGCAAAAAGTGTCCTCTCTCTGTAAGGAGATAAGTGAAATTTGTAGTTTGAGACAGAGATCATTGTTTTGAACAATTGTTATTTGAATAATTGAAGTGAACCGTCAGAGCAGCAAGGGTCTTTCTCAGCAAAAGTGTTCAATAGTTTATCTCTGGTAATCTTAGTTTATAGGACAGTATGTAACTGAATAGGGGAAAAATGGATACATACTTGATACTGAGCAAAAAGGAAGTGTTTCCTTGGTCATGTTTCCCACACACCATGACATTGTTTAATTTAGTCTCTCTCCCCTCCTACTTTTGCAATTGGGCAACACCATTCTGGTTAGGGCTGTTCCAGTTTTTTACAGGGTTGCCTCCGGTAACTGTGTTGTTAAGGTGCTTTTATGAAATACAGTGCAACCAACCTGTGAGCATATGTAGGAATAACCCGAAGGTTATGATTAAAACCCATTTGAGGGATTTTCTCCTATTAAAATGGTGTTTAAGTACTCAGCATGTAATAGGAAAGCACTGTATGTTTATAAGACAAACTTTTGGCTCAAATAAAAAGGGCATTTTCATTTGAAATCAGTGTATCTTCTTGCATAGCCTAACCAGTGTGCTGTTACCTCACATACAGAGTTTATGCAGGTCTCATATTACTGCAAATAAGTGTCTGTTTTTCAACTTGGCACCTAAAAGAAATAGGCCTAGTCTTTCTGCCAATGAAAAATGTTACCTTTTACGACAGTCTTAAAAATAATGAAAGGAAAGCCTCTGAACACCCCCAGCCCACACTAAAAACCTCTCCCAAGTGTGGAACATAATCATACCAAATGAGGGAGAAACCAGTTGCAGTGTTTGAGGGCATAAAAAGTGAAAGATTTTCCTTGAAACAGGTCAGGTTTACCTGTTATCACTACTTGTCAAATAGCAAAATGAAAGTTGGTTTTATTTTAAAAGTTCACTTGGCCACAGCAGCATTTTGGCCTTATTTTTAGATTTTGGCAATCAAGCTACATAACTTACATTCTTAATAGTAAAAATAGATGTAGAAATACAAAGAGGTATGTCAGTTGCGTGGACTGCATCATCATGTGGCTGATAGATTTTTGCCAAATGCAGCATCCCATTGTGGTTTAATGTGCTCAAAACTGTCATTCCTAAAAACAATGTAAGATTATTTTTTACTTCTGTAAATGATATATCTCATTAACTGAAAAGGAGCATGACTTGCTTTGTTCATTGATATTATGTTCATCGAAGCATACCTGTAATATATGAAGCTTTTATACAAGCTTTTATTTGCTCAGTGAATTCATTAGAATTTACTCTTTCTATCGATGTACTGCTTGTATGAATAAAATCTTCCAGAACCGACACTACTCTTACAAAGGGGGTGCACTGTCTGAAGTGGTAGGTTTTTTCCCCATACACATATGTAAATCCTAAACACAGAAATTACATCAGTTGGAAAGTGAAGAAAAATGGGAACATTTTTGGCTGGTTACTCCTGTGGCTTGTTAATTGTCTTTAGAAAATGTATTTTATGCAAATTGAGAGTTCCGATCGACCGAAGTGGGACTTCAGTAGGTAATCAGTATGGCC